>NW_028270161.1:60909764-61210377 GCF_037043375.1 Chiloscyllium plagiosum
TGGTGGTTTAGAAACTGTCAATGTGACATGCCACAAAAGCTTAGGTCATAAGATAAGAGTCCATGATGTTGGAGGTAGTACATTAGCCAATTTGATATATTTGTGCCAATGAGCAGGAAACAGCAAGTGGAGCTAAGGGGTTCTTTATCAGACTGGCAACATGGAACTAGTTGGGTTCCACTGGGATCAGTGTTGGGACCTCAACTGTTGACAATGTATATAGATGACGTGGAGAAAGGAAGCAATTGTACTCTAGCACAAAAATAAATGGAAAGGCAAGTTGTGAGAAGGAAAGAGACAGAGTTTACAGAAAGATATTGGTAGGCTAAGTAAGTTTGCAAAAGTTGGCAAATGCAGTACAATGTGCGAAAGTATGAAGTTGTTCCTTTTGGAAGAGAGAACAAATGAACAGAGTATTTAAGTGGAGAAAAAATGCACAAAGCTGCAACCAAAGGAACTTGTGCACAAAGCACAGAAGGCTAGCACAAGTGCAGCAGAAATGTTGGCCCAGTCATCAGGGAACATTCCTGAGCAACATGGAATGTTGACCCAGATTTTAAGGTTTTGGAATATAAGAGCAGGAAAGTTTTACTGCAACAGAACAAGGTGGTAGTGAGACTACATCTGGAGTACTATGAGAACTTTTGGTCCCCTTATTTAAGGAAAGATATTGGAGAAAGATCAGAAAAGGCACAATTAGGATGATCCTTGGTTTGGAGGTATTGCCTTATGAGCAAAGGGTGAACAGGGTGGGATTCTACTTATTGCAGTTCAGAAGAATGAGAGGTGATCTCATTGAAATATGTCGGATTCTTAATGAGCTTGACAGGGTAAATGCTGAGAGAAGGTGGGAGAGTCTAGGACCAGAGGCATAGTCTCAAGATAAAGGAACATGAATTTAAGACTGAGATGAGGAGGAACTTCTTCTCAAAGGGGGTTGAATCTTTGGAACACCTTGCCACAGAGAGCTTCACAAGAGTCATTGTGCATATTTAAGGATATAATACACATTCTTGATTGGTAGTGGAATCGAGGATTACAGGGAAAAAGCAGCAAAGTGAATGTAAGGACTGTCAGATCAACCTGTCATGTTCCTATTCAATGATAGAGCAGGCTCAAGGGGCCAAATGGCTACACTTGTTCCTATCTCTTCTGATCATCTTAACACCAGCAATGCCTCCAGAAAATGTTTCAATCCAGCTGCAGTCCAGGCACTCCAATATCAGTATCGCCACTCAGACCAACATGTCAGACAGTCAGTTGGGCAGGCCCACATTGTCTGCATGCCTAACACAAGACTTCCAAAACAAGCTCTCAACTCAGAACTCCAGCATGTCAAGTATTTACCAGGAGAACCAAGGAAACATTATACATGCTGCCTCTAGATGCATTCTGGTCTAACTGGAAAAGTATCTTGTTATAAACACGTTATGGTTGATTGTAACATGTAATTAGTTGCAGAAATGCAGAGATAAGTTATGTTATTACAGCAACGATTAAGAGGGCCGAATCGCAGGTCTGATTCCTTTAAATCCTTAGGGTATCTCCCACACTCCAACCAGCTCTCTAACATTACTACATTGGATGGTGCTTATGGCAACAAATCACTATTAATCCTTTCAGACCTATGCAACAGCACCTCTCTACAGTTTTCATAAATTAACCTCCAACTTTATAGATTTACATAATCGAACTCTCAAAATCCTGTCTCCTCCTCAGATTTCACAATTTTTGTTTATACGCTTCCAGAACCAGCTCATATGCATCAACCACAGTAATTTTAACTGTGCTATCTGCAGACTGTCTATCCGAAACAGTTGAATATATCTCCAATTTTTGTTTTCCTACCAAAACACTTTGTAATAGGATTATCCAAATTTCTTGTATCACTGAGCTTTCAGAGCAATTTTCTCAAATAATATGTAATATATTTCATCTTATCCCTCTCTGAGTTTTGGCATGAGTCAAATATTCTTTGTCACATTAAAGACAGGTATTAAATCATCAGTCTGCTGGTTGTTCTCTGTTCATGTAATCAAAGCCTTTCTCTATCAAGTTCAAATTGCCAGGCTTCACTTTCTCTTAGCAATTTTCTTTTTTCCTTTTCCAAGTTTGAATATAATCTTTTATATTATCTTTTCTCTTTCCACTTTATCTTCCTTTATTTCCCTACAACCCCACCCCTCCACCAACCCCGCTCCCCCAAACCTCCTTTACCACCCCTTTCGTAGTCAGAATTTTTTCTATATCTTGAAGTTCAATTGCTTCACTTGTAAATGAATCCTAGAGGTCAGGTTATATGTCACCTTTACTTCCTCAAGATCCCCTCATTGAGTTAATACTTCAATAATTTCTGCTTTCATAATGCTAACATTTTCCCCTATTTCCACCTTTCCTGCCACTACTTTTAAATTTTAAATTATTTGATGTAAGGCACTTAAAGATGCATTCTATATTTTAAGAAAAGTTTCAGCAATCAGCAAAGCCATTTTAATTCTTCACTAAATGGAACAAGAACAACTGAATTCTTCTGTTCATATAAGTGCTGGCCAAATTTATTGTAGAGATTTGTGCCTTTTAAAAATAAATTTAAACTATTAGTTGAAAGAATGACAAGACAAGATTTTTGTATTTTACGACCTTCACTGTAATAAATAACTAAAAACACCATTGATCAAACACTATTTTCTTTTTGTATGCAACCTATATTTTCAACTACAGACAGAAATGTTTGTCTTTTACTCCTGTCAGACAGCACAGTCTCGACTAGAATTATAATGGTTCCTTCAAGCAGTCCACAGGTGCTCCCCATTTCTAAAGCTGTTCCAATTTTCTGGGGTAGTATCTTTGAAAGTCAATTCCTGTTCACCTTGGAAATAAATAGACAATTTAAAATGTAACTGTTTACTACCAAGCATTCTCAAGATTTTTCTGGAATTTTGGGGAATTGTTGGTACACAATGTCTCCAAACATAAACACCCTGCACCTTCTTCCCAGTGACATAGCTGCCCCCTCCCTTAACCTGTAACAATGAAGCCATCCCAGCTTCCAATTAAACCTGTTGGACTATAACCTGGTGTTGTGTGATTTTCAGCTTTAGAACAGATCACATGATCCCTGCATTTCACCCTTCTTTTAAAAATACAATTTCCAAACAGCATAATTCACAGCAAAACAGACTTCCTGCAGACATAACCATCAGTAACATAGAAACTTTGCCTATAAACCTCAGAATGGTTAACAAAAATTATAAAGGCAATTTTCATTAATCTGGATATATAAACTGTGATAGCAGCCTGGGTAATCCAAGATGGAGGACTGGAAAAAATTGTGGCTGTAAGAACTTCTCCTTTCTTGAGATATTGTCAGTGTTGAAGCTGATCTCCTCGAATTCTAGCTGTTGCATTGTTTTGGAACTTTAGGGAGGAAAAAGCATCAAAACAATGGCACTTTAAAAAGGAGGAAGAGAGACAAACATAGTAACCACATGGGAAGTAAATCAAACAGAGCAGTAAACTTATGTAGCTGTCTGACCCACCAGTCATGACTTGGAGATGCTGGTGTTGGACTGGGGTGTACAAAGTTAAAAATCACACAACATCAGGTTATAGTCCAACAGGTTTAATTGGAAGCACCGAAAGCTAGTGTGCTTCCAATTAAACCTGTTGGACTATAGCCTGGTGTTGTGTGATTTTTAACTTTGATCCACCAGTAACCTGCACAGCTAACTGCCTCTGCTGTTTGGTTTCAAGTATCTCTGGACATCGGAGTTTGTCTAAGAAAAATTAACAAACAGCAAAATTCACAGCTGACCTTAGAGAAACCTGTGTGGGGGAGCTCACAGCAGGGGAATAGCTAAGTGACTAGTTTTGAAGTGTAACCTTACTGGGTTTTTTTTTGAAAATCTACAAAAGTGAATAGAGTGCATTCTTTGTCAATTATATATTTTTATTGAGATGTCTCTTGATTAAACTCTAAAAATATTTTGAACAGGTACTAAGCTAGCCTTGAGCAAGTGTTTTTAGAGCAGTCAGACTTTGATTTTCTGGGTCTGTAGTTTATGAAGATGAAAAGATGGCATTTAGTGATATGCTCTTCTGGTTTGATGTGGGAGATTAGGCAAATTTCTATGTTACTGATGGTTATATCTGCAGGAAGTCTGTTTTGCTGTGAATCTTATCAGATCGGTTGGAGTGGCAGTTAGAGGCAATGAAGAATTCACAGGAGTTAGGAGGTGTGTTGGATAGCAGTTTTAGGAAGGGAGAAAAACCACAGGTAGATGGGTGACCTCCAGGAAAGGTAGGAGAGGGAGGCAGTTAGTGCAGGAGTCTCCTGTGACAATCCTCATTTCAAACAAGTATGCTGTTTTGGAAAATGTCGGGGTTGATGGACTCTCAGGGGAATGTAGCACTTACAGACAGGTTTCTGGCATCAAGACTGACTTTAATGTAACAAAGACTATGCCAGGTTTCAAGCGATCGAATGTGATAGTGGATTCTCTTGTCAGCGACACAGATAGACATTTCTGTGGCCAACAGCAAGATATTAAAATATTGTTTTGCCTTCCTGGAGACAGGATTAAGTATATCTTGGACAGGGTGCAGAATACTCTCAAAGGGGAGAGGGTGCAGCAGGAGATTGTTGTATATGTTGGAACTAATGACATTGGAATAGAAAAGGATGAAATTCTGAGGGGAACATACAAGAAGTTAGACAGGAATTCAAAAAGGAGTCCTAGAGGGTAATAAAATCTAGATTACTCCCATGTCATGAGCTCGTGAGGGTAGGAATAGGAGGATAGAGCAGATGAATGCATGACTAAGGAGCTGGTGCAGGGGAGAAGGGTTCACATTTTTGGATCAGTGGAATTTCTTCTGAGGTAGAAGTGACGTATAAGAAGGACGGATTTAAATAAAATCATGAGGGGCATGGATACAGTGAATAGCCAAGTTTTCTTTTCCCCAAGGTAGGGGAATCCAAAACTATAGGGCATAGTTTGAAGGTGAGAGGGGAAAAATGTAAAAGGAACCTAAGAGACAACGTTTTCAAGCAGACGGTGGTGTGTATATGGAATGAGCTACTAGAAGAAGTGGTGGAGGCTGGTATAATTACATTTAAAAGGCGTCTGGATGGGTTCAGAGGGATATGGGCCAATTACTGGCAAATGGGATTATATTTATTTAGGATACCCGGTCGGCAAGGACGAGTTGAACTGAAGGGTCTGTTTCTGTAAATCTCTATTACTCTATGACTCTAAGTCGGGTTTTAGGACTGGAAATGAATAATATGCACAAGATGGTGAGTATACATTGATGGATATATGTTGGTTTATTATCAGTCCATTCGAAAGTAATGTTTGTTAAAATGTATGTTGTGTTTCAGGAATGGGGGCAGCCAATCTCCAAACGATCTCACTTGGCCAGGGCCAAGGTCCAATTGCTGGAAAAATGATTGAAAAAGTAAGTTTTTGAATAATTATTTCCTGATAGCAATTCATTTTCCCATTATGATTTATACTCCATTATATAACAGTCACTGAATCTAAGAAAGTAACAGCTAGTCAGAAATTCCCACATATCTGATGTTAATGTTTGTGGATGTTTCAAGTGCAGCTTTCTTCCTATTGTCTCTCAAAAATGCCTAAAAGGAACAGTTCACCCAATTTAAATAAGAAACAGGAGACAGCTGGTTCTGTCGGTTCAGCGAATGTCAAATTACTTTGTAATAGCCTCCCAGGCTGGGAAATGACAGGGGCGACAAGTCACCCTGATGGGACTGGGCAGGGCTCAAACCAGAACCAGAATCGTGTGAGATGGTGGTTTTGGAGATGGGGGGAGGGTACTCTAGAAAGTTCTGTATCAAATTCACTGCCTACTCTACTTTGGTAGGGGGGGGGCGAGGTGCAATTGTCACTGTCAGTGAGGTAGCTTGTTCTCAGCAATTCAGGGGCCACTTGGGGACAGATTTGTGCAGCTACAAGAATTGCAGTGGTGGCACTTGCCATCTTCACGCCAGGTACCCGGAACCTGCTTTCTGGTGGTGGCTGGAGGCTGGCAAGACTTTCTTTAGGTCTGTCATCATGCTGGAGCCACGGGTATTAGAATGGGCATCTTCTTGAGAGCATCTCCCTCCACAGTGATGACCTACCAGCTGTTTTATTCGATGTCTTTTCTGTGTGCTGTCTTCTGTTGTTGTCTCCCTCTTCAGAGACCTTCGTGGTCTCTGACCTCCAGCAGCAGTGCTCACTTCTCCCAGTGTTGGTCCCCCACAACTCTAACATTCCCGTTGGACCTCCAAGTTCACTCACTAAAATTCCAGAGATCATTTACAGGAAGATTACAGAGGTGGGTGCACCTTAGAAACCATCATGATCGACATCCAGAAATGATCCATCTCTGCTTTGAAAATAATGAGAATCCACTAGTGTGTGATCCTAGATGATACAACGGGCACAATTATATGGCACACCAACAACAGAGATGAAGAGATCGGCCCCTATGTTGCAATATTTCTTTTAAAATCATCACTGAGCTTTATGTTGATTTAGTTACAGCATTCAGTCTGTTTAAATGGACAGACTGAATACCTCAGTCACCTCTCCAGACACAACACAGAATCGGTCAAATTCACACACCAAAGCAATAAATAATTGTTGCCAAAAATAGTTGCAACATGACATCCCACCTCGTGTATAAAATTATCAAATTTTGGAGGTATTTCTACATGCCATTTGGCAAGAATGAGTACTGATCAATCTGGTGTTTCTGGAGGATTGTCTGTCTAGTTGAGTCTATATGGAGTTGGCAGCCTGATTCAGTCTGTGTAAAGTTGACTGGGAGATTCAGTGTCCTTAAAGAGACTCAGCTGTGTGATTCAGTCTGTACGGAGCTGATTGTGTGATTTAGTACCTGGATAAAACTGACTGTATATAGAGCTGACTGTGTGATGCAATACCTATAGGATCATAGTGGAGAAGCAAGCCATTCAGCCCATCAAGTCCATACTGCCCCTCTGAAGAACATCACACCCAGACCGACCCCTCAACCCTATCCCAGTGAATCTGCATTTCCCATGGCTAATCCACCTAGCTTGCACATCCCTGGACACTATCTGCAATTTAGCATGGCCAATCCACCTAATTTGCATATTTTTGGGCATAGCAGGAAAATGGGGCACCCGGAGGAAACCCATGCAGACATGGGGAGAATATGCAAACTCCACACAGATAGTCACCCAAGGATGGCATCAAACCCTGGCGCTGTGAGGCAGCAGGGCTAATCAGTGAGCCACTATGCCACTTGCATAAGCTGACTGTGTGATTCAGTATAAAGTTGGTTCTGTGATTCATTGAGTCAGAGAGTCATAGAGTTGTACAGCATGGAAACAGAGCATAAATCATTCAAGTCCCATCTGTCAGTATTTGGCCCATATCCCTCTAAACCATTCCTGTTCATGTAACTGTCTATCTTTTAAATATTGTAATTGTACCAGCCTCCACCACATCCTTTGGCAGCTCATTCCATACTTACACCCCCTCTGCATGAAAACGTTGCCCCTCAGGTCCCTTTTATATTATTCCCCTCTCACCTTAAGACTTTGCCCTCTACTTTTAGACTCCCCTACCTTAGGGGAAAGAAGCTTGCTATACACTGTATCCATGCCCCTCATGATTTTATACAAACCTCTATAAGGTCACCCCTCAGCCTCAACACTCCAAGGAAAATAGCCCCAGCCTATTCAGTCTCTCTCTATAACTCAAACCCTCTAACCCTGACGACATCCTTGTAAATCTTTTCTGCACCCTTTCACGTTTCACAACATCTTTCCTATAGCAGGAATGCAGTATTCCAAAAGTGGCCTAACCGATGTCCTGTACAGCCGCAACATGTCATCCCACCTCCTGTACACAATGCACTGACCAGTAAAGGTAAGCATACTGAACACCTTCACTATCCTGTCTACCTGTGACCATCTTCAAGGAACAATGAACCTGCACCCCAAGGTCCCTTTGTTCGGCAACACTCCTCAGGACCCTATAATTAAGTGTATAAGTCCTGCCCTGATTTTCCCTCCCAAAATGCAACACTTCACATTTATTGAAATTAAATTCCATCTTCCACTCCTCAGTCCATTCAAATAAGGCCCCATTGTACTGAGGTAACCTTCTTCACTGTATATTGTATCACCAATTTTGGTGTCGTCTGCAAATTTACTCACCATACCTCCTATATTCACATCAAAATCATTCATATAAATGACAAAAAGTGTCAGACTGTACAGAACTGGTTGTGTAATGGTTTGGTGTTTTCTAGGCGGCTGAGGAAGGTACGTGGCTTGTTCTACAGAATTGTCACCTGGCGAGTAGTTGGCTGCCAGAGCTGGAACGTATCTGTGAAGAGGTCATCACTGACAGTGACATAACCAAACCAGAATTTCGCCTATGGCTCACTAGCTATCCTTCTCAAAATTTCCCAGTCTCTTTATTACAAAATGGAATCAAAATGACAAATGAACCACCGAAGGGACTTCGAGCCAATCTGCTGAGGTCCTACCTGAATGATCCAATCTCAGATCCACATTTCTTCAATGGCTGCAATAAACCAGAGGTATGGCCCACTTCCAGTTCCTGCTTCCCATGAGTTCTGTTTGCCCATGTATCATTGGTGTGTCAAATCTAATTATACTCTTGCTGACACTGTTAATGTTTGAGTGATGTGTCTCAGGATGTTGGTCTTTGTAGAAGAGGTAAAGTATAAATGATGAAGATTCATCTGAGCATTTGATTCTTGGGTTTGGAAAAGAAAATTGATCTCAATGGGCATGTGAAGTAAGAGCTCTTAGACGTTACGCTAGTGAGCTGTAGTCTTCGATGTGCAGATGTAAATAAAGAGTGTTATAGTATATCACGAGGCAAAGGGTCTTACCCTAGCATGAGGAGCCAGCAACCTTTAAATGTACATGCACCTACACTCACAGCCAGAGATGTGAAGAGGTATCTAACCATGCCAGTAGCAGTAATAACCTGAAGCATAGATTAAAACATGGTGACAGCTCGGATAACCTCCAAAACCGGGATCTCAAGTCAGATCACAGTCCATGGGCAACAGCTGAGAAAACAGGAAGTCTTCAAAACAAAAGCATGAATGTGTAGTGACTGTAACAAGGTCAGCCAGGTCAACCCCCATAGAATATGAGTTCCTGATTGGAGCTATTAATTTGGTCCAAGCAGGGAGTCCCAGCTGACAGATATAAACAGGAGTGCCAGAGGCTCTGTTCACTCGTTCAGCTGGCTCTGAGGGAGCTGGATCAGTGTTAAGGACTCTCCATGTGTAAATAAAGGGTGATGTGGTGACAGGATACCATCCTACATAGACATATAATAATTCTGTGGTGTTATTTCAGAAAGAACTTCAGAAGACCTCAAAGCCAAACAACACATTGGGGAAACTCCGGAGAGTAAAAGCACAGAAATAGGACACTCAAAAGAAAGCAGGGAGTTCTCACTGATGTCAGTTTGGCACAGGATGGCACCTCCAGTAAAAAACGTTGCCAATATTATTACCATTTGAAAATGTGGAGGGTCCACAATGAGGCCAGAAGTGAGAGCTCTCTTACTGGCAGTCTCTGTGCAATAGAATTCTGAAAGGTTTACATATAAAGGAGCAGGGACACCCAGTCAGCAAGTTTATACGCTGTGGGTCGAGAGCTGATAATAGACCAAGCATGAAAGAAAGTGCTGCAGAATATGGGCGGCACGGTGGCACAGTGGTTAGCACTGCTGCCTCGCAGCGCCAGAGACCCGGGTTCGGTTCCCGCCTCAGGCGACTGACTGTGTGGAGTTTGCACATTCTCCCCGTGTCTGCGTGGGTTTCCTCCCACACTCCAAAGATGTGCAAGTCAGGTGAATTGGCCATGCTAAATTGCCCGTAGTGTTAGGTAAAGGGGTAAATGTAGGGGTATGGGTGGGTTACGCTTCGGCGGGTCAGTGTGGACTTGTTGGGCCGAAGGGCCTGTTTCCACACTGTAAGTAATCTAATCTAATATGACGCATTTTTAAAGTATTCCCAGAATCCCAGAAGTGTGACAGTGCAGAAGGAGGCCATTTATCCCATTGTGTCGGTACCAGACCTTCAAGTGCCAATCTCTTGCTTTTCCCCACGCGCTTGCGTGTTATTTTTATTCAATTAACCATCTGAAGCCCTCTTGAATGTTTCAAATGAACCTGCCTCAACCACATTTCCAGGCAGCGCATGCCATACCCTAACCACTTGCTGTGTGCACAAACGTTGTTTTCTATCACCCTTGCTTCCTTTGCAAATCACTTTACATCTATGGCTCTTGGTCCACTTATAAGCAGGAACAGTTTCTCCCCATCTACTCCCATTCTCAGAATTTTGCAAACACCTATCAGATCTCTTCTCAGCCTCCTTCTCTCCAAGGAGAAATGTCCCAACCTCTTCAGTCTATCCTCATAACTACACATTCCTGGAACCATTTTTGTAAATCGTTTCTGCACACTCACCAGAGCATTCGCATCTTTCCTATTATGTGACATCCACAACTGTACACAATACTCCAAATGAAGCCGAACAAGTGTTTTGTACAATGCACACTTTAGCCGTAAAAGAACTTTAGTCGTAGAAAGGGCAAGTTTCAATCAATCAAGTCGTGTTGCATAAAAATTCTAGTGAGACAGCATGGTCAAAGTAAGGTCAGATTGCCAGTGACTGAACTGACACAATAGTGCTCAATTGATTCTCAAACCAAACAGAGACTGTGTGAGACTCTCACACAGTTAAACACAGGAGCTTGAAAACACTTCCATCCTATTTCATCAGCTGTCAACAATTTGGCCAAATTAGCAAGAAGAAACTCCTTTAGTAAATGAGATGCAAACAGCTGTTTTGGACAGATACACTTCAACAAAAAGTCATGATTGCTGACTACATTCAGTGCAAGAGCTCAAAAATCAATATGGTGGCCAAGAATTTCTAAAGGAATAAGACATTTCATTTTATCATTTCACAAACTTATGATCAACAGTGCCATCAACAAATGCCATGATGTGGAGGAGCCGGGTGGACAAAGTTTTTTTAAAAAATCACAACAGCAGGCTATGGTCCTGGTTTTATTGTGGTAATCTGCAGGTGGTCAATGCAGGCAGTCACTCTGTAATATTTTGTAAATTCCACTTTGGAAATAGAACTAGTCTGACTCAAGATTGGGATATAGATAAACTCTAACCTCACACCTTTAATGCATTGTCTGAGCTGAAATGTCACTTTTTTTTATAAAACCATAAGTTATCTTGAGAATGTGACTTAAAAGAAGTTCTGGGATTTACATATTAATGAACTGAAACCTGCAACCCATTCTAAACGATAAAAGACTTTACGACAATCTAGGTTTGTTCAATATATCATTTCAGTTGCATGACACTGTAATTTTTTTTATAAATTCTGTGTCTTATGGTCCTACCTCACAACTACATGATGAAGGAGCAGCGCTCCAAAAGCTAGTGATTCCAAATAAACCTGTCAGACTATAACCTGGTGTTGTGTGATTTTTAACTTTATCAACAAATACCAACAATTAATGCTGTCAAAATGTCCAAAAGGGCCAGGGGATTTGACTGATTTCAAAAAGAATTGACTGTAATTAAAGATGGATTGAAGTGGCAAAAGAACTTGTTACAAACCCAGCAGGGTTAGTAACTAAAGCCCTGGAAAGGATCTTTGTGATACACAGGTTCTTGGAGGAACTAATATCTGACAACAGACCTCAATTCGTATAAAAGGAATTCCGAAAGTTCACTTCAGAGGCCTATATCAATCAGATGATAAAATCTCCACTTCATCCTCCATCACATGGAGAAGCAGAGAGGATGGTAAAGATTGCAAAGTCACTGATGCAAAAGAATGTAGCCAGAAAATCAGCACGACTCAGTTACAGAGCAGCACTATTGAATAATGAGTATTCATCAGCCAAGTTGTTAACGAGGAGGTTAAAAGTGGATCTACCAGTTTTAATGTTTAATTTCAAGAACAAAGAAAATTACAGCACAGGTCCTCCAAGCCTGCGCCGATCCAGATCCTCGATCTAAACCTGTCACCTATTTTCACAGGATCTGTATCCCTTTGCTCCCTCCCATTCATGTATCTGTCTATGGTTCCCACCCCTACCACCTCCACTGGCAACACATTCCAGGCAACCACCACCCTCTGTGCAAAGAACCTTTGCACACATATCTCCCTAAATCTTTCGCCTCTCACTTTGACCTCATGACCCCTAGTAATTGAGTCCTCCACTCTGGGAAAAGGTTTCTTGCTATCCACCCTGTCTACACCTCCCATGATTTTGTAGGCCTCAATCAGGTCCACCCTCAACCTTCTTCTTTGCAATGTAATTAATGGTAAACTACTCATCCTCTCCTCATAGCTGGTGCTCTCTATACCAGGCAACATCCTGGTGAACCTCCTCTGCACCCTCTCCAAAACATCCATATCTTTTTGGTAATGGGGCGACCAGAAATGTATGCAGTATTCCAAATGTGGCCGAACCAAAGTCTTAGACAACTGTAACATGGCCTGCCAACTCTTGTACTCCATATCCGTCCAATGAAGGAAAACATGCCGTAAGCCTTCTTGACCACTCCATCGACGTGTGTTGCCACCTTCAGGGAATAATGGACTTGAACACCCAGATCTCTCTGTACATCAATTTTCCCCAAGACCTTTCCATATACTGTATAGTTCGCTGTTGAACTGCATCTTCCAAAATGCATCACCTTGCATTTGCCCGGACTGAACTCTATCTGCCATTTCTCTGCCCAACTCTTTAAGCTGCTGTATTCTCTGACAGCCCCCTTCACTATCTGCGACTCCAAAAATCTTAGTGTAATCTGCAAACTGGCTAATGAGGCAACCTACATCTTCCTCCAAATCATTTATGTACATCACAAACAACAGTGGTCCCAGCATGGATCCCTGTGGGACACCACTGGTCACAGGTTTCCATTTTGAGAAGTTCCCTTCCTCTGTCTCCTGTTGCTCAACCAGTTCTCTATCCATCTAGCTAGAAAACCCTGAAGCCCATGCGACTTCACTTTCTTCATCAGCCTGGAGAACCTTATTTTCCCCCATCAATCAACTTTGTCACCACTTCAAAGAATTCTATTAGGTTTGTAAGCCATGACCTTCCCTCCTGATGAAGGGCTTTTGCCCGAAACGTCGATTTTGCCTGTCCTCGGATGCTGTCTGAATTGCTGTGCTCTTCCAGCACCACTGATCCAGAATCTGGTTTCCAGCATCTGCAGTCATTGTTTTTACCTTCCCTGCACAAAACCATGCTGCCTATCACTGATAAGCCCATTTTCTTCCAAATGGGTACATATCCGATTCCTTAGTATCTTCTCCAGTAGCTTCCCTACCACTGACGTCAGACTCACCGGTCTGTAATTACCTGGATTATCCCTGCTACCCTTCTTAAACAAGGGGACAACATTAGCAATTATTCAGTCTGCTGGGACCTCCATCCATGTTCAAGGATGCTGCAAAGATATCTGTTAAAGCCCCAGCTATTTTGTCTCTTGCTTCCCTCAGAAATCTGAGATAGATCCCATCCGGTCCTGGAGACTTGTCCACCTTAATGCCTTTTAGAATAGACAACGCTTCCTCCTTCCTTATGCCGACTTGACCTAGAGTAATCAAAGATCTATTCCCTAACCTCAACAAAGCACCCGTTAAGAATCTCACCCATTTTTTCTGACTCCACCCATAACTTTCCTCCTTTATTCTTGAGTGGGCCAACCCTTTTCCTAATTACCCTCTTGTTCCTTATATATAAATAAAAGGCTTTGGGGTTTTCCTTAACCCTGCTCACTAAAGATATTTCATGACCCCTTTTCGCTCTCTTAATTCCTCATCCTAATTCAAGCCAAATATAATCTTCCATGAAAATTAGATGCTAGAAAAAATGGAGAAAACCCACAACAGAGGCAATACAATGCGACACAAAGTGAAAGCATTGTTGTATTTAAAACCAGAGCAGAAAAGCTGGTTGAGGGACAGAAAATCAGAAGCAGCAGTCATCAGAGTGACAGATCAGCCATAAGCTCATATAATCAGACACTTGAAAGTGTCATTCAGGAAGAGCAGGAGAGCAATGATCTAACTTG
Organism: Chiloscyllium plagiosum; assembly: GCF_037043375.1. Taxonomy (NCBI): domain Eukaryota; kingdom Metazoa; phylum Chordata; class Chondrichthyes; order Orectolobiformes; family Hemiscylliidae; genus Chiloscyllium; species Chiloscyllium plagiosum. The sequence continues at coordinate 60,923,942 of NW_028270161.1, forward strand.
AGCTAAAAAGTGAGACTGAGTATGATTATCACAAGATGTGGGACAGAGGTGGGTCACACCAAATTGAAAATGTACAGAGCGTTACAATAATTCCACACATGGTACAACATGATTATGTTGAAGTCAAGCAAGCCAGATTGGGGTGCCAGTCAGAGTTCCAGATCATCTTGATCTTGAGATTCAGATTTTGAGAGGGGTAGGGGAGAATGGAAGATGGTGACAATAATTACAACATGGGCGGCACGGTGGCTCAGTGGTTAGCACAGGTGTCTCTCAGCACCAGGGACCAGGGTCCGATTCCAGTCTCTAGTGACTGTCTGTGTGGCATTTGCACATTTTCCCCGTGTCTGTGTGGGTTTCCTCCCTGTACTCTGGTTTCCTCCTACAATCACAAAGATGTGCAGGTTAGGTGAATTGGCCATGCTACATTGCCCATAGTGTTCAGGGATGTGTAGGTCAGATGCATTAGTTTAGGGTAAATGTAGAGTAATAGGGTAGGAGAGTGGGTCAGGGAGGATTACTCTTCATAGGGTCAGTGTGGACCTGTTGGGCTGAACGCCCTGTTTCCACATGGTAGGGATTCTATGATTACAATGACTATGTCAATAAGCCAAAGTAATAATAAAAATGTAATCATGTAAAATAAGTAAGAGAAAAACCTGGGGAAGATGCAAGATAATGGAATAGGCAAAAGACAATGTTGCTTTGATATCAGTTGCATAGGATGGAAGAAGTCATCAGACTAGAAGCATGTAAAGAGAGAGGTCTTAAACACTACAGTACAGAAGTGTGTTTAGTAACCTGCAATGTACAGGTGTAAATAAAACAACGGTATGTCAGGAGTGAAAGAATGTTCCTCAAGGATAAAGTGTATGCATATATACTGACGGCCCACAGATATTAAGCAGAGGTATCTAACTTTTCTTGTAGTAGTATTATCCTACAAAACAATCGCAACAGGAGCTCAGTTTTCCTTCTGTAGGTTCACTCTGGATCAGTCCATGATCCCAAACTCTCCCCTTTTTCACTTGACTCTGAAGCAGTGTTTGATGTCATCATTTCCATTTAAAGAATTTGGGATTAGTTTTTTTATATAAGAAACTGGAGTTTATGTTTTACAGTTATTGTCATTAACAGGTATGGGAGAAGCTTCTCTTCGCTTTGTGTTTCTTCCACGCTCTCATTCAAGAACGCAGGATGTTTGGTTCACTCGGCTGGAATGTCCCTTATGAATTCAATGAATCTGATCTCAGGATCAGTGCAAAGCAGGTTCAGGTATGTCACAATGAGAGACTGTGTTGAAAGAATGCTCAAATGATAATGAATTACAATCATTAAATTGCTGTGCTATTGTTAAATCTGGATTCCCTTGTTAACAGTTTCAATGTGGCCCTGTTGGTGATATTCTCCCATTTGAGTTAGAAGAAGGACTTGCATTTATATAGCACCTTTCACAACTTTAGTATGTACAAATGTCTTTCAGTTCAAAGATGTGCGGGTTAGGTGAATTGGCCATACTAAATTGCCCATAGTGTTCAGGGATGTGTCTGTTAGGTGTATTAGTTTGGGAAAATGTAGAGTAATAGGGCGGGGAATGGGTCTGGGTGGGATACTCTTCGGAGGATCAGTGTAGACTTGTTGGGCAAACTGGCCTGTTTCCACACTGTAGGGATTCTCTGATTCATTGACAGTTCATACACCATACCTGGTATTACCTAGTTTGAAATAGGTCAGTTTCATAATTTAGTTTTGATGAGTTTTATGAGATTGGTTTTGGAATGAACCAGTTTTCTTATGAGAAAAAGCTGGACAGGCTGTGCTTGTTTCCATTGGAGTTCAGGAAAGTGAGGGATAATCTGATTGAAGTGAGTACAAATTCTGACTGGTCTGGACAAGGTTGATCTGGAAAGAAATGTTTCCTTTTGCATTTTGGTAAGGCAAATCAAGGCAGGACTTATACACATAATGGTAAGGACCTGGGGAGTGTTGCTGAACAAAGTGACCTTGGAGTGCAGGATCATTATTCCTCGACCGTAGAGTTGCAGATAGACAGGATAGTGAAGAAGGTGTTTGGTATTCTTGCCTTTATTGGCCAGTGCATTGAGTATAAGAGATGGGAGGTCATGTTGAGGCTGTACAAGACATGGATTAGGCCACTGTTGGAATACTGCATTCAATTCTCCCTGCTATAGAAAGGATGTTGTGAAACCTGAAAGGGTTCAGAAAAGATTTACAAGGATGTTGCCAGACTTGGAAGGTTTGAGCTTTAAGGAGAGGCTGAATAGGCTGGGTCTAATTTCCTTGAAGGGTTGGAAGCTAAGGGGCGACTTTGTAGAGGTCTATAAAATCAGGAGGAGCGTAAATAGGGTAAGTAGCTATTATTTACCCTACCCAGGGGTAGCAGAGTCCAAAACTAGAGGGCGTAGGTTTAAGGTGAAAAGGTTTTTTCTTCAGTCAAGGGGCAACTTTTTCATGCAAAGAGTGGTGCGTGTATGGAATGTGCTGTCAAAGGAAGTGGTGGAGGCTGGTACAAATACAACATTTGAAAGACATTTAATGGGTGTACAAATAGGAAGAGTTTAGAGGGATATGGGCCAAATGCTGGCAAATGAAACGAGATTAATTTAGGATATCTGGTCAGCATGAATGAGGTCTGTTTCCACGCTGTAAAGTTCGATGATTCTATAACTGATTCCAGCGGTAGGGGGTAGTATATAAAATTCAGGGTCGCCCTTTTCAAACAACAATGAGGGGAAATGTGAGGGCTGTGAAACTTTGGAACTCTGCCTCAGAGGGCAGTGAGGGTTTTTGAATATTGAATATTTGATTTAATATTCATTGAATATTTTGCATAAATAGACAGGGAAATGAAACATTTTCTGGGTAGATGGGAATGTCGAATTTGCAACATCAGTCCTTATTGACCTTTTTCAGTAGTGGGACAGACACTAAGGACTGAACATAATATTCCCCCTTCTATTTCATATGTTTGTATATTTGTCAGTTACTATCCAGTTATTTATTACTACATATTCTGTTATAAAGCATTGGAATATTGAATGAGTTGATGGAAAGGCTTTTCCCCCATTTTCTCTGAAACTTTTGGTCAAGGTTCTGGTATCCCCACCCTCCACTGGAACATACTGTCAATTGGCAGTGTGCAATGCACTGTAACAAGATGGCCCTCCCTAGCTCCCAAGCTGCTCCTCCCCCTCAGCCGGCGTGAGGTCTCCAGCCTTCATCCCTGGCAACAACTAAGAGCACCCTCAGCTAGGTCCTTACTGATGGCTCTTCATATTCCACATTCAACTCATCATGTCCATGCTGGCCCTCCTAGGCAACAGCTCCAATACAGTACAACTCGTGTTCCTTTCGCACATCCCCTTACATTCGTCGTCCTCCAATATTTTGAATATTTAGAAAATGCAGAAAAATTATGGCACGGAAGGATGCCACTCTGCCCATTGTGACTGCACTGGCCAAGAACTATCTGTCCAGGCCTAATCCCATTTCCCAGCACTTGCTTTCCCTTGAGGTGCATCTCCAGGCACCTTCTAAATGAGTCGAGGGTTTCTGCCACTACTACAAGCAGTCTGCACCAGACCCTGACAACCATCTGGGTGAAAATATTTGTCATCTTCCCTCTAACCGTTTTATAAATCTACATCCTCAAGTCACTTTACCTCTCGCCCAAAGGAAATCGCTCCTTCCCAAATAGCCAATCCAGAGCCCTCACAGCCCCATACATCTCAATCAGATCTCCTCTCAGTCTTCTGTCTTTCAGGGAGAACTACACCTGCCCTATCCAATCTTTCCTAATCACAATAGTTTTCCAGTCCTGGCACCATCTGGCTAAATCTCCTCTGTGTTCTCTCCAGTGCAATTACATTGTCTCTGTAATGAAGTGACCAGAAATGTACACAGTACTCAAGTTATTGTATAAATAGCATTTTTTAAAGCTCCAGCATAACTCTTTTATATCCTATGCTTCAGTGAATACAGGAAAGGATTTCATACACTTTCTTAACCACCATATCAACCTGTCCAGTTGCTTCAGGAACCTATGGACTTTCATCCCAATGTTTCTCACTTCCTCGATACCTCTCAGCATTTGCACATTTATTGAATATAGTTTTACCTATCTAACTCCCTAAATTCATCACCACTTCTCCAGCTGAACTCCATTTGTCACTATTCTGCCCACCTTCCTGCAGCCTCAAGCAATCCTCCTATCATGTTTGCCCTCTACATTATATATACTATGAAGGAGGGGATCAGGAGTTGAAGTCTATGGAACCCCACTGAAACAATCTTTCAGCCACAATAAGGGAAATTTATTGTGGGTAGCATGGTGGCTCAGTGGTTAGCACTGCTGCCTCACAGCACCAGACACCCAGGTTTGGTTCCACCCTTGGTGACAGACTGTATGGAGTTTGCACATTCTCCCTGTGTTTGCATCGGTTTCCTCTGGGTGCTCTGGTTTCTTCCCACAGTTCAAAGATGTGTAAGTTAGGTGGATTGGCTATGCTAAATTGCAAATAGTGTCCAGTGATGTGCAGATTAGGTGAATTGCCATGGGAAATGTGGGATTACAGGGATAGGGTGAGACGACGCTCTTTGGGATGGCCTGGTTCCACACTTTAGGGATTGTAGAATTCTTATATTAATAAGAGAACATTTATTTTTTAAATCTGTGGGACATGTGGGACCTTGTCAAAAGCCGTACTAAAATCCATGTCTTGCACATTCTGTAATTTTGATGACCAGCTTAAACACAATGGGTTAAAGGGCACCTTTCCATGCTGTACAAACACTGTGACTCTTTAGCTGCATTACTCTCATCATTCCATCTTCTTACGCCATCAATAAATTCAGTCAGGTTAGTCAGACACTGTCTTGATGTAACAATTTCATGTGGCTGTCCTTGATTACGTTGAGCCAAAATAATAGTTTATTCTGTCTCTCAGAAATGAATCCAATAATTCTTCCATTGTTGAGGTTTGATTGACTGTGATTATTCAGTCTAATCCTTGCTGTATTTTTAAACAAAGTAAAAACATCAGTTGTTCTCCAATCCTCTGGGACCAAACCTGCATCCATTTGAGGATTGTTAAATGATGATCAGAGGCTCTGCTATTTCCACCATGGCTTATTTTAATGGCCTGGAATACATTTCATCTGCTCCTGGTAGAGGGGCCTCTATAGTACCTTTACCTTTTACTCTTTCCTGGACCTTATTTTTCCCTAAGATATTCCCTGACATTTAATGCATTGATAATATATCTTTGGATTCTTGATTTTGCTTGACAGTATTGTTTCATGCTCTCCCTTTTGCTTTCCTAATTTCCTTTTTTTATTTCACCCCTGTATGTTCTATGTTCCTTTCAGCTTTCTGCAATACTCATTTCTTGGTGTCTGACATAAGCTTTCCTTTTCTGTTTTATCTTACCTTGCAGATACTTGACATCCAGGGCACTGTAGATTTGATCATTTCAGTCTTTCGCTTTGTGGGAATTCCTAAATTTCCCTTTGAATGCCACCTACTACTTGATTACCTTCAGTACCTGTTTCCAGTTCACTTTTGCTAAAACACACCTTACCTCAATTTAGAAATTTCAATCCTGCCCCATCTTTCATCTTTTCCATAATTATCATAAAGCTGAATTATAATCATTACTACCAGAAATGCTCCCCTGCTGTCACTGCTATCAGCTGTCCAGATTCATTTCCTAAAACTAAGTAAGGTGTGGTGAGTTGAGGTGACAGTGACTGTTCTTGACATCAAAGCTGCATTTGACCAATCATGACTTCAATGAACCTGAGCAAAACTGAAGTCATAGAGTCCTACAGCACGGAGACCTAAATGCCCTTCTATACTAACCCCATTTCCCTGCCATTGACCCACATCCTTCTATAACTTTCCTGTCTATGTATTTGTCCAAATGTCTTTTAAATGTTGTTAAAGTACCCATCTCAACCACTTCTACTGACAGCTAATTCATATGCATGTGTAAAAAAAGTTGCCCCTCAGGTTCCCTTTTATTCTTTCCCCTCTAACCTTAAACTGATGCCCTCTAGTCCATGATTTCTCCAATTCTGGGAAAAAGAGTGCGTACATTGACCCTATTCCTGCCTCTCATGACCTTATACACCTCCATAAGGTGCCCCCTTCAGTCTCTTATGCTCTAAAGAAAAGTTGTCCTAGCTTGTCCAACCTCTCCCTATAACTCCCTATAACTGTTGAGTCCTGGCAACATCCTTGTAAATTTCTCCTACACTCTTTGCAGTTTAATAACATTCTTCCTATAGCAAGGTGACCAAACCTGAACACAATTCTCCAAGTGCAGCCTCACCTACATCCTGTACAATTGCAATATACCTTCCCAATTTCTTTACTCAATGCCCTGGCTAATGAAGGCAAATCTGTCAAAAGCCTTCTTCACTGCCCTGTCTACCTGTGACTCCACTCTCAGAGAACCGTGCACCTGAACTCCAAGGTCCCTCTGTTCCACTACATGTCTTAAGGCCCTACCATTCACCATGAAACTGCTACCTTTATTTGACTTTCCAAAATGCAAAGATCAATGGGAATCTGGGAGGAAACTTCCCACTGGTTGGAGTCATACCTGGCAAAAAGATGGTTGTCGTTATCAGAGGTCAGTTCGAGGAAATATATCATCTTTCCTTCAATGTCGCTGGTTCAAAATCCTGGAACTCCCTCCCTAATGACATTGTGAGTCTACAATGTACCTACAGCAAATGAACTCCAGCGGTTCAAGGAGGCAGTTCACGACCACCTTCTCAAGAGAACTAAGGATGGATAATAAATGCTAGCCCAGCAGTGACTCCCATATCCCATGAACGAATAAAAAAAAATTCCAAACTATGTATTGTATTGTTGGATTAGTCAAAATATTTCTTCTAAACGATCTCAAGAATTCTGTTCCCTCCATTCATTCTAAACTAAACCCTAAAACTATCTTAATTGATATTGGGATAGTTAAAATCCCCCATTATTACTGCCTTGCAGTGCTCAGAGATTTGCTACATTTTCTTTTCGATCTCCCTCTGACTGTTTAGGGTTTCTGGGTCGCTTGCAGTGGTGTAACTGCCTCCATTTTCCTTCCTACCTCCTTTGCTCAATTGATATGTCCTCATATGATGATCCTTTTACATACCATCTTCCTCATAGCTGTCATTTTTCTTCCACCAAAGTTGCCAGCACCCTCCTATTTTTAATGCCCCCTTGATTTTATGTAAAATTCCTGTAACTAGGAATGTGGAGTTCCATTCCTGTCCCTTTTTAAGCTATGTTTCTGTAATAGCAAACATTTTTATGAGATTATTAGTGTCTCAGTGTTGATGAGCTCAAGTTGGTTGGATGGCTGGTTTGTGATAACGAGTGGGTTCAATTATCATACCAGCTGTGGTTACCATAACGGATTCTCCTTCTCAACTTCTCCCTTGCCTGAAGTGTGGTGACTGTCAGTTCAAACCACCAACAAGTTGTTTCTTTTGAATGAAAGAGTAGCCTCGTAGTCCGAGAAGACCTTCATTAATGTCTACTGCATAAAATAGGATATTCCTGTACTTTTCAAATATAGGCACAGTTGTAAAGTAGCAAATGTGGCAGCTAATGTTCAACAGCAAGCTCCCACAAACAGTTTTGAGATAAATAGCTAGATAATGTTTCAGCCAATTTCAATGCTTCAGGGAGAATTCTTCTGCTCTTCAAAGTAGTGCCACGGGATCTTTAATGCTTAGTTTCTGTGCTCAAAACCCTGGAGTGAGACTTGATGAGAATACTGTCCTACAGCCAAGCCCACAAACGTAGCTGACATAATTCAGGCTACACTCTGGCCCAGTACTAATGAAATATTAATTTGCCTGTAAAACACTCTGGGATGTCCTGAGCACATGACTGATGTCATGTGACTGATATCATGTAAATGCATCTTTTTCTTTGACCTGAGAAAAATGATTTACTTTCAGATGCAGATTGCAGAGTGGATAAAGTGTCTGATCAATTGCAATATCTCCACAGATATTCCTGAATGAATACAATCAGATTCCTTTCGAAGCTCTGATCTACCTGACTGGAGAGTGTAACTATGGTGGCCGTGTGACAGATGATTATGATCGACGGCTCCTCATCAGCCTGCTGGAGAACTTCTACTGTCAAAGTGTCATCAGTGATGACTGCTACAAATTCTCTGCCAGTGGTATCTACTTTGTCCCCAGGAGAAACAGCTATGAGAGTTATTTGGAATACATAAAGCAATTACCCCTCAATGCAGATCCAGAGGTATAATAAGGTGTTGTGAGACTGAAGTGGGTGAAGTGTTAGGACTAAGGGTGAATTGTTATGGGCCAGGCCAGACACCCTCAACACATTCTCAGAAAGTAGCCCAGACCCTAACTTTCCCAGTTGTTTTAAGCAGGTGTAGCGCGGATGTTCCAGGAGTGATGCAGCTGGTCAAACCACTGCATTTTAGACAAAACAAAATTCACTTACAAGATTATCGAGTGAAACACAATCAAAAGAGAACATAATAATGAATAACTTGACCTCTCCGAAACCCCAACAGATCATCCCAAATTACTGATACTGTTCCAAATACCTGCAACAATCCCCATAAACACCCCTTGGCAAAAAAGGTAAAATCAAACTCAGGGTCTTACAGGAGAGAGAGAGAGAGAGAGAGATGACAGAGGGACTCAGCATGGAACACCTTCTTCCATGTCACTGTTTCTTGGACCAGCAGCCTCAAACTGAACTGACTGCTTTCAGTGAACAGCCAGACTGCTAAAACCAACCCAAACCAAACCAAACCAGAGAAAAGCTGAGTTGGTAGAACAGGCCATTCCCCTTCCATTGTACAAGTTTTGGTTTTAAAATTTGAAAGAATTCTCAAGCAGATCAACCCCAGACATTTCGGAGTCTGTGTCTTTAATGATGTCCTGAAAAAAAAACTAAAGAAGCAGCATCGTCACACTCTGCAATTGGCCAGTCCACTTGTAAACCTTCATATCTTCAAATAATTTCACAGACCAATCACAGGTCTCAATCAGTTTGGAGAATTTATTGTATTTAATATCATTCACTTATGTGCATGCTTATTCCCATTTGTCATCTGGAAAGGATGACCTACCAGTTATGGAGGATGACTGCAACAGTTTCTCCTGTAGAGTACTTCTGTTCTTCCTGACCCATAAGCAGTACTGGAAAGGCACTTTGCCACTCGTCTGCACCCTCTTAGAAATCTTGATCATTAAATTGTGGAGCCCAAGTTAACAACAGTGAATGAGATGGACCCTTTCAGATTTGTTCAGTGCCTGCCTTGGTCGAGACTAAAAGTATCCTTTGATGTGTCTGTTTAGTTTCTCCCACTCATTTCTTGTTCAGGCCTTTGGGTTGCACGAAAATGCAAATATCACGAAAGAACAGAAGGAGACGCAGAGGCTTTTCGATGGGATCCTGAGCACACTGCCTCGTGAGGTGAGCCCTGTCTTATTTGAATGCAGGTGGTTTTGATCTGTGTGAGTACAGTCGCGTGAGTGACAGCTCCACCTAGCAGCAGCTTGTATGTTACTCATGGTTTTGTTATTCTGACTGATGGTGTGAGACTGTCACCCTGTGGGTACACAATACTCTTGAAGAAAATCTGCCCGAAATTGAGGCAAAAATGCTCAGCTTTATTCTTTGAATGGCAATCTATCCGATATAACAATGATTATAATCAGAACCATCCATTGTTATCTGACGTAACAATGGTTATAGCAGGTGACAATAGATGGTTCAGATTAAACAATGTGAGTCAATCTGAGAGGTCACAGAGCATCGTAAAATCTCAAGTAGCTACATGAGCTGCTCAATTGAATTATAACCTCCATTATTACCTCTGAGGAATTTGTACACAATATTTATATTCTGAATTAGAGTAACAATGTTAGCAGTCCAGGACACACAATTCAGGTCTTAGAACATAGAACAGCACAGCACAGAACAGGCCCTTCAGCCCACGATGTTGTGCCGACCACTGATCCTCATGTATGCACCCTCAAATTTCTGTATCCATATGCATGTCCAGGAGTCTCTTAAATGTCCCCAATGACCCTGCCTCCACAACTGCTGCTGGCAACGTATTCCATGCTCTCACAACTCTCTGTGTAAAGAACCCGCCTCTGGCATTCCCTCTATACTTTCCTCCAACCAGCTTAAAACTATGACCCCTCGTGTTAGCTATTTCTGCCCTCGGAAATAGTCTCTGGCTATCGACTCTATCTATGCCTCTCATTATCTTCTATACCTCAATTAGGTCCCCTCTTCTCCTCCTTTTCTCCAATGAAAAAAGTCAGAGCTCAGTCAACCTCTCCTCATAAGATAAGCCCTCCAGTCTAGGCAGCATCCTGGTAAACCTCCTCTGAACCTGTTCCAAAGCATCCACATTTTTCTTATAATAGGGCGACCAGAAATGGACGCAGTATTCCAAGTGCTGTCTAACCAAAGTTTTATAGCGCTGCAACAAGATCTCACGTCTCTTAAACTCAATACCCCTGTTAATGAAAGCCAATACACCATATGCTTTCTTAACAGCCCTATCCACTTGGGTGGCCATTTTAAGGTACCTGCACTGAAAATGTGTTGCTGGAAAAGCGCAGCAGGTCAGGCAGCATCCAGGGAACAGGAGAATGGACGTTTCGGGCATAAGCCCTTCTTCAGGTTTATGCCCGAAACGTCGATTCTCCTGTTCCCTGGATGCTGCCTGACCTGCTGCGCTTTTCCAGCAACACATTTTCAGCTCTGATCTCCAGCATCTGCAGTCCTCACTTTCTCCTCTAAGGTACCTGCACCCCAAGATCCCTCTGTTCCTCCACACTGCCAAGAATCCTATCCTTAATCCTGTACTCAGCTTTCAAATTCAACCTTCCAAAATGCATCACCTTGCATTTATCCAGGTTGAACGGCATCTGCCACCTCTTTGCCCATTTCTGCATCCTGTCAATGTCCTGCTGCAGCCTACTATACTGTCAACGACACCTCCAACCTTTGTGTCATCTGCAAACTTGCTGAACCATCCTTCGATACCCTCATCCAAGTCATTAATAAAAATTACAAACAGTAGAGGCCCAAGGACAGAGCCCTGTGGAACACCACTCACCACTGACTTCCAGGCAGAATATTTTCCTTCTACTACCACTCGCTGTCTTCTGTTGGCCAGCCAATTCTGTATCCAGACAGGTAAGGTCCCCTGTATCCCATTCCTCCTGACCTTCTGAATGAGCCTACCATGGGTAACCTTATCAAATGCCTTGCTGAAGTCCATATACACCACATCCACAGCTCAACCCTCATCAACTTTTCTAGTCACATCCTCAAAGAACTCGATAAGGTTTGTGAGGCATGACCTGCCCCTCACAAAGCCGTGTTGACTGCATTTAATCAAGCCATGCTCTTCCAAATGGTCATAAATCCTATCCCTCAGAATCCCTTCTAACTCCTTGCAGACGACAGACGTGAGACTTGCTGGTCTGTAATTGCCGGGGATTTCCCTATTTCCTTTCTTGAAGAGAGGAATTACATTTGTCTCTCTCCAGTCCTCAGATACGACTCCAGTGGAGAGCGAGGATGAAAAGATCTTTGCAAGTGACGAAGCAATTGCATTTCTCGTTTCCCAAAGCAGCCGAGGACAAATCTGGTCCGGGCCTGGCAACTTGTCAATCTTGATGTTTGACAAAATTTTCAGCACATCAGCTTCCTCTATCTCTATCCATTCCAGCATGCACACCTGCTCTTCAAAGGTTTCATTCACTACAAAGTTAGTTTCTTTTGTAAAGACAGAAGCAAAAAACTCATTTAAAGCTTCCCCTACTTCCTCAGACTCCATACACAAGTTCCCTATGCTATCCCTGATTGGCCCTACTCTTTCTTTGACCATTCTCTTATTCCTCACCTAAGTGTAAAATGCCTTTGTGTTCACCCTAATCCGTTCTGCCAAGCCTTTCTTGTGCCCCCTCCTGGCTCTCCTCAGACCATTTTTAAGCTCCTTCCTCGCCTGCGTGTAATCCTCTAGAGCTGAGCTTGACCCTAGCTTCCTCCACCTTATGTAAGCTACCTTTTTCCTTTTGACAAGAAGCTCCACCGCTCTCGTCATCCAAGGTTCCTTTATCTTACCACTCCTTGTCTGTCTCGGAGGGGCATATTTATTCATCACTTGCAACAACTGTTCCTTAAACAGTCTCCACATGTCTATAGTGCCTTTACCATGGAACAATTGCTCCCAATCCATGCTTCCTAACTCATGTCTCATCGCATCTTCCCCAATTAAATATCCTCCCATTTTGCCTAATCCTCTCCTCCATAGCTATGTAGAATGTGAGGCAGTTGTGGTCACTATCACCAAAATGCTCTCCCACCACAAGATCTGATACCTGCCCCGGCTCATTTCCGAGCACTAAGTCGAGAATGGCCTCTCCCCTCATCGGCCTGTCAACGTACTGAGTTAGGAAACTCTCCTGAACACACCTTACAAAAACAGCTCCATTCAAATCTTCTGCTCAAAGGAGGTTCCAATCAATATTGAGAAAGTTAAAGTCACCCATTACAACAACCCTATTACGTCCACACTTTTCCAAAATCTGCCAACCTATGCTTTCTTCCATCTCCCTGCTGCTATTGGGGGGCCTGTAGTAAACCCCTAACGAGGTGACTGCTCCCTTACTGTTTCTAATTTCCACCCATACTGACTTGGTAGGCAGATCTTCCTCAACAATGGAAGCTTCTGTAGCTGTGATACCCTCTCTGATTAGTAGTGCTACACCCCCTCCTCTTTTTCCCCCCTCCCTATTCTTTTTAAATGCTCTAAACCCTGGAACATCCAGCAACCATTCCTGCCCCTGAGAAACCCATGTCTCTGTTATGGCCACAACATCATAGCACCAGGTACTGATCCATGCTCTAAGTTCGTCACTTTTATTCCTGATACTCCTTGCGTTAAAGCAAACACACTTTAACTGATACCTTGGTTCCTTCCCAGGAAAATCCTTCCCACTAGCTGGTCTACCTCTTGCTATTGCCTCATCTGCATCAACTCTCACCTCTGGTATATAGCTCAGGTTCCCACCCCCCTGCCATACTAGTTTAAACCCTCCTGAGCAAACCTTCCACCCAGGACATTGGTCCCCTTCCAGTTCAGATGCAACCCGTCCTTCTTGTACAGGTCCCACCTTCCCCAGAAGGCATCCCAATTATCTACATATCTGAAGCCCTCCCTCCTACACCAGCTGCACAGCCACGTGTTAAGCTGCGCCCGCTCCTTGTTCCTCGCCTATCTCGTGGCACCGGGAGTAAACTAGAGAACACTACTCTGTTCGTCCTGCTTTGCAGCTTCCATCCTAACTCCCTGAAATCAATTTTTATATCTTCGATCCTTTTCCTGACTATATCATTGGTGCCAATATGTAAGAAGATTTCTGGCTGTTTGCCCTCCCCTTTTAGAACCTTATACACCCGATCGGAGACGTCTCGGACCCTGGCACCAGGGAGGTAACATACCTTCCGGGAATCCCGATCCTGACCACAAAATCTCCTGTCGATTCCCCTAACTATCGAGTCCCCTACCATGAGTACTTTTCTATTCTGCCCCCTTCCCTTCTTTGCCACAGTGTCAGGCTCAGTGCCAGAGAACTGACTGCTATGGCTTTCCTCTGGTAGGTCATCCCCCCCAGCAGTATCCAAAACGGTATACTTATTGCTGAGGGGAATGTCCACAGGGGATCTCTGCACTGTCTGGCTGTCCCCTTTCCTCCCCCTAACTGTAACCCATTTATCCTTGTCCTGAGCCTTAGGAGTGACCAACTCCCGGTAACTCCTCTCAATTACCCCCTCAGCCTCCCGAATGATCCGTAGTTCATTTAGCTCCAGCTCCAATTCCCTAACACGGGTTTTCAAGAAGCTGGAGTTGGGTGCACTTCCCACAGATGTAGCCAGCGGAGACCTGTGTCATGTCTTCCACCTGCCACATTCTGCAGGAGGAGCAAGCAACTGCCCTAGCATCCATACCCAACTTATCTGAACACGCACTCAGTACTAAAGTAGAAAGCTTAGTTCAAGTTACTATAAAATCAATAACAAACTTATATTCAATAGAGGAAGTTTAGAATGAACCTTACCTTATTAGCTAGGTTAGAGGAGGAGGGCGGGTGGGAGACACTACAGTTGTAGAGTCTCGGGTTTAGCCATCTTGCTGATATATATGGTCACTGCTTTCCTTCCCGGCTGCCCCTCTGGTCCTCGTCACTTCTCCCGCTGCTCCCACTCCTTCTGTGAAAGGGAAAACACCGCTGTCCACTACTGGTAAGTAATTTTTTTAAAAAATCTTGCAGGGATTTAGTATTGAAACATTTCACTTAAATAGTGGAGGTGTCAGGATATTAGAGAACAGGAGGGAATAATAGTGTCTGAATTGCAAACTGTTTCTTGCTTGCAGGTCAGTGGAGGAGACAGATCATCATCTGAGATCGTGCAGGAACTGGCCACAGATATTCTATCCAAAATCCCACCTGACTTTGTAATGGAGGATGTGATGGTGAGAAATAGCACATGTTTGTATTGCTGGGATCTCTGCTCTCTAATTTTGGCTCACTAAGTGAAAATGGTTCTTTTCAGGTTGGCAACCTATAAACATTGCAGATCCACAGGGATCAGTGCTGGGACCATAACTATTTACTATATGTATTGACTTGGAGAAAGTAAGGACTGCAGATGCTGGAGACCAGAGTCAAAGACTGTGGTGCTGGAAAAGCACAGCCAGTCAGGCAATGTCTGAGGAGTAAGAGAATCCTGATGAAGGGCTTATGTTTGAAACCTCGATTCTCCTGCCTGACTGGCTGTGCTTTTCTGGCACCACACTCTTTGATATTGACTTTGGAGGAAGGAAGTGAATGTACTGTAAGCAACTCTGCAGATGACACAAAAATAAGTCAAAAGGCAAGTTGAGGGGGATATAGTTGACAGAGAGATAATGAGTTTAAGTAAGTGACAAAAAGTTGGCAATAGTCTATGATGTGGGAAAATGTGAATTCGTTCATTTTGGAAGAGAGAATGAATGAACGAAGTATTATTTCAATGGAGAAAAACGACAGAAAGCTGCAACACAATGGGACTTGGGGTACTTGTGCACAAAACTCAAAAAGCGAGCACATACAGTAATCAGGACAGCTAATGGGAATATTACAAGACTTATGTCTTACTGCAACTGTGCAAGGTGCTGGTGAGATCTCTTCTGGAGTACTGTGGGGAGTTTTGGGTTCCTTTATTTAATGATATCATTTCATCAGAGGCAGTTCAGATAAGGCTCACTAGGAGGATCCCTGGTATGGAGAGTATCTTATGAGCAAAGGCTAAACAGTGTGGGACACAACTGATGAGAGAATAAAAGGTGATCTCATTGAAACATATAGGATTCTTAACAGGCTTTACAAGTAAACATTGAGAGGATGTTCCCCTCATAGGAGAGTCTGGGATCAGAGGATAGAACATCGTCTTGATCTCTAAATTAACAGTCCAGTGATAATCCCACTAGGCCATTGCCTCCCCTTACATTGCAATTCACCCTCTTTCAGTCTGTCAGTGAATTGGAACATCTGTAACCTGTGCATTCTTAGTCACACCTTCCTCACCTAGAGGCCTACACTGAAACTAAATACCTTTTGATATTATGTTTTTTCTCATGGATATTTGCTAATTATCTCCAATTATTTTGTTTCCCACTCATTACTTGAATCTCATTCTTCTCCAAATGTCATTGGAACAGGACAAAGCCATTCTGCCCCTTGAATCATTCACTAAGGTCTCAGTTGATCTGGATCTGACATTCATTCACTGATCTGGATTATGTAATCCCAGATACCTTTCCCAAGAAAATATCCATCAATTTCAGAGTTGAGATTTTTAAATAATTAGGAGTGAAGTTTCAAATGTCTATTCCTCCTTTTATGTGAAGAAATTGCTTCTGGATGTTGCCCTAAACAGTTTGGCTTGAATTTGAGGCCAATGTTCCCTCCTTGTTTTGAACATCTCCACCCAAGAAACTGCTTTAACACCATCACTCTGAGCATCATTCCACCATTTGTGACTATCATTCTGGCTATCGCTGACTACCAATCTGACGATCTTTCTGACTGTTACTGACTAACAATCTGGCTGTTCTATCTATCGCTGTCAATCTGTAATCTTTCTGACTATGACTGACTAACAATCTGACTGTTCTTCTATCTATCGCTGTAAATCTTTTACTGACTAACAATCTGACTGTTGTTCTGTCCGTTGCTGACTGTCAATCTGACAATCATTCTGGTTATTTCTGGCCACTGCTACCTGTCAGTATTTTGTGACCTTTGGGCCCCGACTTAAATCTTTAAATTGTCTCAGGCTACAGGGAACGTGCCAGAGGACTGAAGGACAGGTAATGTGGTTCCACTTTATAAAAAGAATGGTAGAGATAGAGCAGGTATTTATAGCAATGACTCTCACATCAGTAGCAGGAAAAATAGTAAAGGAGAAATTTGATCTCCATTTAGAGAGGCAAGGGTTGATTAGGGATGATCAGTATGGCTTTGTCAGAGGGAGGACATGCCTATAAAATCTAGTAGAATTTTTCAAGAAGGCGACCAATGGCGAGAATGCAGTTGATGTCATTTATATGGATTTCAACAAGGTCCTTAACAAAGTCCCACATGGAATACTGATTAGGAAGGTAAAGGCACATGGGATCCAGAGTAACTTGTCATGTTAGATCCAAAACTGGCTTAGTAACAGGAGACAACAAGTAGCAAAAAAGGCTGTTTTTGTGACTGAAGGTTGGTGTCCAGTGGCATACCACAGGGATCAGTGCTGGGTCTGTTATTGTTTGAGTTACTCATAAATAATGTGGATGAGAATTTGGGGAGGGAACGGGGATGATGCATAAATTTGTGAATGACACTGTTAGCGCAGATGAAATGATATCAGTCCGAGCCCAGAGTGCGGTTCAACAATCTGTAACGTTTATTACTGCAGTAACGCCGGCGGAGACCAACCGAGGTCCGAATCTCGGCTGCTCTGCTGTTCCCCCGAGCAGCTTCATATTATATACTTTTAGTTGTCAGGGTGTGTGGGATTTGAGGATGAATGGGATGATAGTTCCCCATCATCACTGGAGTAGGTGCGAATAGGCTGTTTCCTGCCGTCCCAGGAGAGTTGCAGGGCACGCACAATAGGGTGCTAATTGGTTTATGTAAAATGGGTCCGGGTATTATCTGCTTGTCTCTCTCTGTGAGGGCAGGGGCTAGCACCCCCCTTTGTTCCCTTGGGGTGTTGGTGTGTATTGGTCTGTCTGTTCCTGTCTGGTGGATGCCTGTCCTTTGTGTCAGGGTGGCTCCGTAGCGATGGGTATGGGTGTATTTCAGTCAGTCTCTTGATGTGATTAGGAGATGGGTTTCCATATTTAATTAATTCCGGAGTTTTGGCCCATGAGTCATAGGTAATGTTGGTCTAGTGTGGATTCTATCTGTCCTCTGTCTCCTATCTCCCAGTCACGTGGGCAGACCGGCAGCTGCTGAGTTTTTGTGGGTTTAAAGCTGCGACTGCTGTTTAAAACACAAAAATGAATTCTTATCGTTTCCTGATGTAGGCATAGTCCCGTGGCAAATGCGGGGTGGCTCTGATGCCCGCTTGCAACACAAAGGTTGTTTGGGTGGTTGATGGTGAGGAAGAAGGTGTTAAATTACAGGAGGATAGAAACAAATTAGTCAGATCGGCAGATCAGTGGCAAATGGAATGTATTCCTGATTAATGTGAAATGATGCACTTTGGAAGAAGAAACAAGACAACACTCAATCATTGGCAGGAGATTAGGAAGCTCAGTGGAACAGAGAGGTCTTGGGGTGCTTGTCCCCGAAGAAAGCAGGAGAAGTTAACTGGACAGTTAAGGACACTTGCCTTTATCAGTCAAGGCATAAATTATAAGAGCAGGGAGGTTACATTGGTGCTGTGGAGGACCTTGGTTAGGCACGGCTGGAGTACAATGTGCAGCCCTGGTCGTACACAATAGGAAGGATCCGTGCCATTCTGCACATGCGTAATGTCCCGGCCAGGGTCTCTGTGCCATTCTGCACATGTGTGATGTCCCGGCCAGGGTCTCTGTGCCATTCTGCACATGTGTGATGTCCCGGCAAAGGTCTCTGTGCCATTCTGCACATGCGTGATGTCCCGGCCAAGGTCTCTGTGCCATTCTGCGCATGCGTAATGTCCAAGTCAAAGACTGGAGGAGGTACAGAGGAGGCTCACCAGGTTGTTGCCTAGGATGGAGCATTTCAACAATGAAGAGAGGTTGGATAAGCTCAGGCTGTTTTCTTCGGAGCAGAGACATTTAAGGGCAGACCTGGTACAAGTGTATAAGATTGAGGGGCATGAATAAGGTGAATAGAAAACATCTATTTCCTTTGGCCTAAGGGTCAATAACAAGCAGACATCATTTTAAAGTGAAAGACAGGTGTTTTAGGGGGGATTTGACCATAAGATGATAAGCAATGCGAACAGGAGTAGGCCCTTCAGCCCCTCGAGCCTGCTCCACCATACAATAGGATCATAGCTGAACCAACACTCCTTTTCCCCATAACCCTTAATTCTCCAACTGATTAAGAATCAGTTTATCTCAACTTTAAATATACAGTTAATTCTGGGATAATGCATGTTTCGGCAGCATGAGTTGGCTATAAAGTCGCTGAAGAATTAGGGAATGGTGTTTACAAGAACGCTTACCTCCATTGGCAATAGCGCAATTCCAGGGGGGATCGGTTCGCGTGCTTTATTCTGTGCATATGACGACACCTGTGACGCAAATCTCTGCACCTTTCTGCACATGCTCAAACATCGGTGCCAGTCTTCATGCTGCTCTGTGCATGCATAATGTCCTGGCCAAAGTCTCTGTGCCATTCTGCGCATGCGTGATATCCAGGTCAAAGTCTCCATGCTGTTCTGCACATGTGTGTTGTCCTGGCCAAGGTCTCTGCCATTCTGCACATGTGTGATGTCCGGGCCAAAGTCTCCAAGCCATGTTGCGCACGCATTGTATCCGGCCCAAAATCTCCATGCCATTCTGCACATGAGTGATGTCCCGGTCAAGGTCTCTGTGCCATTCTGCACATGCGTGATGTCCCGGCCAAGGTCTCTGTGCCATTCTGCACATGCGTGATGCCTGGGCCAAAGCCTCCGTGTTATTCTGCGTTTGCGTAATGTCCAGGTCAAAGTCTCCAGATTATTCTGCTCATGCGTGAAGTCCGGGCCAAAGTTGCCATGCCATTCTGAACACGCTTGATGTCCAGGCCAAAGTCTTGATGCCATTCTGCACATGCGTGATGTCTGGGCCAAAGTCTCCTCGCCATTCTGAACACGCGTGATGTCCCGGTCAAACTCTCCACGCCATTCTGCGCATGCATGAAGTCCGGGACAAAGTCTCCATGCCATTCTGAACACACGTGATGTCTGCGCCAAAGTCTCCATGCCATGTTGCACACATGTGATGTCCAGGCAAAAGTCTCCATGCCATGTTGTGCACACATGATATCTGTGCCGAAGTCTCCACGCGATTCTGCGCACATGTGATGTTCAGGCCATAGTCTCCACGCTATTCTGCACATGCGTGATGTCCCGGCCAAAGTCTCCACGCTATTCTGCACATCCGTGATGTCCAGGCCAAAGTCTCCGTGCCATTTTGCACATGCGTGATATCTGCGCCGAAGTCTCTGCACCATTCTGCACATGTGCAATGTTAGCACCAATCTTCATGCCAGTCTGCTCATGCTGCCGACAGAGCAGCTTTCTGTGAGAGGTGCTGTAGAGAAAACAGCTTTCTTACATTTTTAAATGTACTGTGTTAACTTTGCTTTTGTTTTGTTAATAAATATGATTTCAACCTTCACTTAGGCTAAGCTACACTTTGCATAAGGCTTTAGGATGATTTTTGAGTGATTGTGAGTGATATTATGCTGGTCTGCACCAACCCCACTTTTCCCCATTATTCCTACTAAACGATTTTCTATTAACTGCAATGCAGTTTCGCTGGAATGCAACTACAGAGTTATAGGAGAATTACTTGAACACAAGGCTTCTGCCCCAACAGCTCTGTGGCAAGAATTTCCAAACACACTCAATCCTCTGAGAGAAAAAACAATTCTCCTCATCTCTGTCTTAAACTGCGCCCCCCCCCCCCCCCCCCCCCCCCCTTATTCTGAGTCTATGAACACTGGTCTTGGACTCTTCCAGGAGAGGAAACATCTTCTCAACATTCACCTTGTCAAGTCCCTTACGAATTTTATATTTCTCAATGACATCACCTCACATTCTTCTGAGGTAGAGTCCCAAACTATTTAATCTTTGATTTTAAGGCAACCCCTCCATACAAAGCATCATCTTAGTGAACCATCTTTGAATTACTTCCAGTGTAATAATATCTTTTCTAAGTGTTCCCCATACTCCAAGTGTGGTCTCACCACCACCTTGTACAGTTGCAGTAAGGAGGAAGAACCTTTCACTCAGAGGGTGTTGAGAGTCGTTGATGTGGGAAACCTCACAACCTTTTAAAAAGTACTTGGATGAGCACTTGATGTGACATAAGTTAAAAGGAAGGATCATAAAAATTGGGTCTATTTTCTCTCATGTTTATAAGTTTAAGAGGTGATCTGATCGAAGTCTTCAAAGTATTAATGGGAAAAGACAGGGTAGATAATGATAAACTATTTCCACTGATTAGGGATTCTAGAACTAGGGAGCATTATCTGAGAATTAGGGTCAAACCGTTCAGGAGGGATATTTGGAAGTACTTCAAAATACAAAGGATGTAGATGTTTGGAATTCTCTTCCACATTCATCAATGGATGCTGGATCTGTTGTTAATTTTAAGTCGAAATTAGTTAATTTTTTGTTAAGCAAAGGTATTAAGGGATCAAATGCAAATACAGTATATGGAGTTAGGCCACCGAACAGCCATAATTTTACTGAACAGTGGAACAGGTTCAAGGGCTGAATCACCTATTCCTGTTTCTAATTTCCTATGGTCAGAAAAGTGAATGTCCATTGAATACTTGGGCATGATACGTTGGATCCAAAATTGGCTCAGTGACAGGAAACAAAGGGTAATACAGAACAACCTTGATCATCCGAACGAGACAGGCGGGAAGTATTTCAGATAACTGATTGTTCATATAACTGATTGTTAGGATAGTGGATAACATTTTTGAGATCTTGAGAGGATAATCCGAAATTCAGATAATTGATGTTCAGGTAACCAAGGTTTAGATTAGATTAGATTAGATTAGATTACTTACAGTGTGGAAACAGGCCCTTCGGCCCAACAAGTCCACACTGCCCCGCCGAAGCGCAACCCACCCATACCCTTACGTTTATCCCTTACCTAACACTACAGGCAATTTAGCATGGCCAATTCACCTGACCTGCACATCTTTGGACTGTGGGAGGAAACCGGAGCACCCGGATGAAACCCACACAGACACGGGGAGAACGTGCAAACTCCACACAGTCAGTCGCCTGAGGCGGGAATTGAACCCGGGTCTCTGGCGCTGTGAGGCAGCAGTGCTAACCACTGTGCCACCGTGCCGCCCACTGCTTGGATAAAATGAACAGGGAAGAGACAGTTCCCCTCCTGGAGAGGTCAATTACTGGAGGGCAGAGATTTAAAATGATTGGTAGAATGATTAGAGGAAACACAAGAAAATACCTTTTCACGTACAGAATGGTGGGTGTATAGAATTAGCTGCCCCATTTGATCAGTAACCAATCAATTACTGCTTTTATGAAGGAAAGTGGTTTTCAGTGCTGCTCCCTCAATGTTAGGACTCTTTCTTTCATATTAATGACTTAGACTGAAATGAGGGCGGCACAATTGGAAAATTTGCAGACCATACAAAAATTGTCTGGGTAGTTGATAGTGAAAAGGATGGTTGTCAACTGCAGGAATGTCTCACTGGTTTGGTTGAATGGGCAGAAAAGTGGCAAATGGAATTCAATCTGGGAAAAATGGAAGATAATGCATTTGGGAAGAGCAAATGAAGCAAGAGAATACATAGTATACAGAAGAACATTGAGAGGGGTAGAGGAAGTGAGAGACTCTGGAATGCATGTCCCCATATCGTGAAGGTGTCAGAGCAGATACATAAGATGGTAAAGAAGTGATATGGAATACTTTCTTCTGTTGGGAAAGGTCATGAATATAACAGCATGCTAGAATTGACACAGGAGGCTCTTGTAGCACACAGGTACTGTGCCTATCTCTGGGCCAGAGGGCCTTGATTTAAGTTCCAACTGCTTGAGAGGTGTGTCATAACATATCCGAAGAGGTGGATTAAAAATTTTTGTAAGATGCAGGCCTCAGCTGGAGTTTGTGTACAGTTATGTCACCACTTTACTGGAGAGAGTACAGAGAAGAATGTTGCCAGACCTTGAAAATTGCAGCTATAAGGAAATAGGTTATAGCTGTGTTCCTTAGAACAGAGGAGGCTGAAAGGTGACTTCATTGAACTGTCCAAAATAATGAGGGGCTTGGATAAAATGAACAGGGAAGAGACAGTTCCCCTCCTGGAGAGGTCAATTACTGGAGGGCAGGGATTTAAAATGATTGGTAGAATGATTAGAGGAAACACAAGAAAATACCTTTTCACGTACAGAATGGTGGGTGTATAGAATTAGCTGCCCCATTTGATTGTTGAGATGGAAACCCTCAACTCATTTCAGAGGAACCTGAATCTGCCCCAAAGCACTTCAGCTGCATCTGGACCGGAGCTATAAAGTGAGATTAGAAATGGACAGCTAGTTTATTTAGGTGGTAAAACAATGACTGCAGATGCTGGAAACCAGATTCTGGATCAGTGGTGCTGGAAGAGCACAGCAATTCAGGCAGCATCCGAAGACAGGCAAAATCGACGTTTCGGGCAAAAGCCCTTCATCAGGAATAAAGGCAGAGAGCCTGAAGCGTGGAGAGATAAGCTAGAGGAGGGTGGGGGTGGGGAGAGAGTGGCATAGAGTACAATAGGTCAGCCCCCTTGACCATGACCCCACCCCCCATCACCAAACCATCATCTCCCAGACCATACAGAACCTCATCACCTCAGGAGATCTCCCACCCACAGCTTCCAACCTCATAGTCCGGGAACCCCGCACTGCCCGGTTCTACCTCCTTCCCAAGATCCACAAGCCTGACCACCCTGGCCGACCCATTGTCTCAGCATGCTCCTGCCCCACTGAACTCATCTCTACCTACCTCGACACTGTCCTATCCCCCCTAGTCCAGGAACTCCCCACATATGTTCGAGACACCACCCACGCCCTCCACCTCCTCCAAGACTTCCGTTTCCCCGGCCCCCAACGCCTCATCTTCACCATGGATATCCAATCCCTCTACACCTCCATCCGCCATGACCAGGGCCTCCAAGCCCTCCGTTTTTTCCTCTCCAGACGTTCCCAACAGTACCCCTCCACCGACACTCTTATTCGTTTGGCCGAACTGGTCCTCACCCTTAACAATTTCTCCTTTGAATCCTCCCACTTCCTCCAGACCAAAGGGGTAGCCATGGGCACACGTATGGGCCCCAGCTATGCCTGTCTCTTTGTTGGCTACGTAGAGCAGTTGATCTTCCGTAATTACACCGGCACCACTACCCACCTCTTCCTCCGCTACATTGATGACTGCATTGGCGCCACCTCGTGCTCCCGCGAGGAGGTTGAGCAATTCATCAACTTCACCAACACATTCCACCCTGACCTTAAATTTACCTGGACCATCTCTGACACCTCCCTCCCCTTCCTGGACCTCTCCATCTCCATCAGTTACGACCGACTTGACACTGACATCTTCTACAAACCCACCGACTCCCACAGCTACCTGGATTACACCTCTTCCCACCCTACCTCTTGCAAAAATGCCATCCCGTATTCCCAATTCCTCCGCCTCCGCCGTATCTGCTCCCAGGAGGAGCAGTTCCACCATAGAACACACCAGATGGCCTCCTTCTTTAGAGACCGCAATTTCCCTTCCCACGTGGTTAAAGATGCCCTCCAACGCATCTCATCCACATCCCGCACCTCCGCCCTCAGACCCAACCCCTCCAACCGCAACAAGGACAGAACGCCCCTGGTGCTCACCTTCCACCCTACCAACCTTCGCATAAACCAAATCATCCGCCGACATTTCCGCCACCTCCAAACAGACCCCACCACCAGGGATATATTTCCCTCCCCACCCCTCTCCGCCTTCCGCAAAGACCGTTCCCTCCGTGACTACCTGGTCAGGTCCACGCCCCCCTACGACCCACCCTCCCATCCTGGCACTTTCCCCTGCCACCGCAGGAACTGTAAAACCTGCGCCCACACCTCCTCCCTCACCTCTATCCAAGGCCCCAAAGGAGCTTTCCACATCCATCAAAGTTTTACCTGCACATCCACTAATATCATCTATTGTATCCGTTGCTCCCGATGCGGTCTCCTCTACATTGGGGAGACTGGGCGCCTCCTAGCAGAGCGCTTTAGGGAACATCTCCGAGACACCCGCACCAATCAACCAAATCGCCCAGTGGCTCAACATTTCAACTCCCCCTCCCACTCTGCCGAGGATATGGAGGTGCTGGGCCTCCTCCACCGCCGCTCCCTCACCACCAGACGCCTGGAGGAAGAACGCCTCATCTTCCGCCTCGGAACACTTCAACCCCAGGGCATCAATGTGGATTTCAACAATTTCCTCATTTCCCCTTCCCCCACCTCATCCTAGCTTCTAACCTCCAGCAACTCGATCCCCTGACCTGTCCGGACTTGTCCGACCTGCCCAGCTCCTTTTCCACCTATCCACTCCACCTTCTCCTCCCTGACCTATCACCTTCATCTCCTTCCCCACTGACCTATTGTACTCTATGCCACTCTCTCCCCACCCCCACCCTCCTCTAGCTTATCTCTCCACGCTTCAGGCTCTCTGCCTTTATTCCTGATGAAGGGCTTTTGCCCGAAACGTCGATTTTGCCTGTCTTCGGATGCTGCCTGAATTGCTGTGCTCTTCCAGCACCACTGATCCAGAAGCTAGTTTATTTAGCTGACACAGACACAATGGACTAAATATCCCCCTTCTGTGCCATAAACATTTGATTGTTTTATCTGTTTGTGCTTTCCTTTCCCATGACTCTCTTTATCTTATTTACTGTTTCATTTTACCTGATTTCTATTTCTATTTAATCCACAGAATAAATACCCAACAAAGTACAGTGAATCAATGAACACTGTGCTGGTACAGGAACTCCTTCATTTTAACCGTCTGATATCCATAATCAGAACCAGTCTGACAGACATCAATAAAGCAATTCAAGGTTTGATTCTCATGTCCAGCCAGCTTGAAGATATCTTCAACAGCATGATTGTAGGCAAAGTAAGTCATTGGGATAATCATAACCTACTAGAATCATTTTAATTTTGGGAGATCATGGGGAAAGGTGGACATCAAATGAGAAATCTGTCAACATAAATTTCTAACAGAGAAACCATGTTTAACTAACTTGCTGGAATCTTTTTGAAGAGGCTTGATGAGGGTTATGCTGTTGATGTGGTGTACACGGATTTTCAGAAGGTGTTTGATCCAATGCCACACAACAAACCTGTGCGGAAAGTTATAGGTCAGAATATAAAAGGGACAGTGGCACCACAGATACAAAATAGGCTGAGTGATAGGAAACAGAGATTCATGGACAATAGATATGTTTCGGGCTAGCAGGAGATTTGTACTGGAGTTCCACAGAGACCCTTGGACCCTTGCTATATGTATTAATGATCTAGATCTGGATTGCTTTCTGCGCCATAACAACTTTGTGATTCTGTGATCTGATTTAGTTCCTTTCCCTGTCACTCTGCCCCTCCTCATCTAACTCCTCAAAACACATTGTCACTAGTGGATAATGGGGACAGTATGATATTATGGAGACAATGTGGAGTTCACTATCTCACTAATTGATAATGGAGACAGTGTGGAGTTCACTTTGTCACTAATTGATAATGGAAACAATGTGGGGTTCACTTTGTCAGTATTGGATAATGAAGAGACAGTGTGAAGCTCACATTTTCACAAGTGGATAATAGAGATAATGTGAAGGTTTGAGTCAAAAAGCGTGGTGCTAAAAAAGCACAACCCACCAGGCAGCATTTGAGGAACAGGAGAGTCGATGTTTCAAGCATAAGCTCTTCATCAAGAATGCGATGAAGCACCAGCACCACACTTTTTGACTCTGATCTCCAGCATCTGCAGTCCTATTTCTCCCATAATATTGTCACAAATGTAATTTTTGTAGAATTGAAAATGTCACTAATTGTTAAGGGAGACGGTGTGGGATTCGCATTGTCGCTAGTGGATAATGGTGACTGTGCGGAGTTCATATTGTCACTAATGGATAATGGAGACAGTGTAGGGTTCTCATTGTCAGTGTTAGGTAATGAAGACAGTGTGATGTTCACATCGCTAATCAATAATGGAGATAGTGCGGAGTTCATATTGTCACTAATGAATAATGGAGATTTCAAAATAACAGTAGTTTAGAATACAAATGGTGTGGAGCTCACATTGTCATTATGGATAATGGAGACTATGTGGATTTCACATTGTCACTAATGGATAAAAGGGGACAGTGTGAATTTCTGTTTGTCACGAATGAATAATGGAGATAATATGGGTTCCACAGAATTGGTTCTGAATTTTGTCCATTGCTTAATCTTGCA
This sequence comes from Chiloscyllium plagiosum, assembly GCF_037043375.1. Classification (NCBI taxonomy): domain Eukaryota; kingdom Metazoa; phylum Chordata; class Chondrichthyes; order Orectolobiformes; family Hemiscylliidae; genus Chiloscyllium; species Chiloscyllium plagiosum. The sequence goes on from NW_028270161.1 coordinate 60,950,742, forward strand.
GGTACCCTCCATGTGGTCAGCAAAGTCCTACCCATCACTGAAACCTCTGGGTAGCTACATCACTGACCTCCTCTTTAGAATTCAGTTCTTTCAGGTACAGATAAAAGTAGATCTTTTATAATAAGATCTCTCTCAGGAATTCTCTTTACATATTTGTCCACATCAGTCTCCTTTACAATCCTGTCTCTGTAATATTGCCTTTTTTTGGATCATTGTAAATTTATTTCTGAATATACTGTGTTTGTCATCAGGAATATTGCTTCATTATGTGTTTGTGTTTGTTTTAATCTCTCTTTTGTTCTGATGAATTTCAGACCTGGATTCACAAAGGAACCCCAATTGTTTTCTGGATCTCCGGATTTTACTTCACTCAGAGCTTCCTGACAGGTGCTATCCAGAACTATGCACGGAAATATCGAATCCCAATAGATCATCTGGGCTTCCAGTTTGATGTGACTGACCAGGATCATGACATGCCAGTTCCACCAGTAACTTTCTAACTGCAAAACAAACATTTTCATTGAACCACGTTTATTTTCTACTCTGTTGCAGATCCTCTCTCACTTTCTGATCATAGATCTCAATGTCTTACCATCTCCCCAGGGTTGAAATCTGCACCACTCCACAGCTCAGCCTCACAGACAATTCCACAGTCTAACTGTACATTGGCCATTGTCGGGAGCTGAATTCCTTGCCCATTCTCTGAAAATATCTCACCACTTCAGTGGAAGCCTCGGGAAATTTCTGGATGTGCAGCAGATATTCCGGAGAAAATCATGAGAATGAATGCTGCTAAGAGTTTAGTTCTTTGACTTGTACAGAGTGCATATTTGGAGCACTCTCTCCACACAGTCTCACTGACCTGCTGCTGATTAAATAACAGAATATTCCTTCAAATACATTTTGGAAAGATTGAAGCCATTCTTTTCTGTTACTGTCACTAAAACCATTTCCTAGAAATTAACACGGTGCATGTCCCTGTCCCTGTCCCTGCCGTGACTGAACCAGAATGTTCGCTGACTGGACATCCAGAGCTGATCTTCTGATTGTATGCTTGCTCCATCAGCATTGCCAGCTATTCGTACTTCAATTCGATGTCTCATCGCCACAGTGCGGCAGCTCCCCTACTGTTCCATCCCTCACCCATAAATTAGAACATCAAAGAATCTGTATTCAGTACAGGATAGGGTGGAGCCTCCCAGGTGTGGCTTGCTCACATTCCAGCTCCCCACTACCAAATGCCATGCCTCCAACCCCCACTTCCAGTGCAGTGAAAGAGCAGCTCGGCATCAACCTGACGCTGAGTTTTGTGGGGGGTTCCGAGACCCTCCTTTTCAGCGTGAAACTAGCAGCACAAGCAGAAGCCACCCAGTATCTGAGAGCTGCAATTGAACCTCAGACTGATGCAAACTCACTTGGACTGCAAACATCATAGCTATGTACATCAGAGCTAAAAATGACTGGCAGTACCCAGCAAGCTGTGCCCAACACGTTGCTACAATTGCTGGTGGAGAGGCAGGGAGGGTAGGGAGTGATGGTGCCACAGTGGATCAGGGACCAGTTACCCCGTCTCAGAATGAACTACTAATCCTCCTATTCCAGCCACTGTCCCAGTGTCCACTGTTGCCAATCAGCCAACCAAGCCAGACTGCTATTGCCCATATTGAGGTACACCAGTCCAAAGCCAGTCCCTCTCGATCCAGAGCTGTTTGTCCCACAAAGCTCCCTGTAATCTGCCCTGGTGAGAGTCAGTAGCCAGGCTGCAGTTATTGGGGAAGCAGTGTGGAAGCATGAGAAAAGAAAGTAAACTAAGCAAAGTATTAGGACTGAGGACAGACAAGTCCCTCCGGGCCTGATGGCCTCCATCCTAAGGTATTAAAGGAAGTGGCGGTGGAGATAGTAGGGTACAATATTCCAAAATTCCCTGGACATGGGAGACTTTCCAGTGGATTTGAAAATGGCTCTTATTCAAAAAGGGAGAGAGGCAAAATATGGGCAATTGCAGACCAGTTAGTTTAACATCTGTTGTTATGAAAGTGTTAGAATCAATTATCAAGGAAGCAATATCAGGACATTTGGAAAGTCAAAATGCTATCCATCAGAGTCAGCATGGTTTTATGAAGAGCAAATCATGCTTGACTAATTTGCTAGGGTTCTTCGAAGATCCAACAAGCATAGTGGATAATGGGGATTCTGTAGATATAATGTATCTGGACTTCTGGAAGGTGTTTGGTAAGGTACTGCACAAAAGGTTAATTCACAAGGTTGGATCATATAGGATTAGGGGTAATTTATTAGCTTGGATAGGTGACTGGCTGATGATCAAAAGACAGCGGGTCGGGATAATGGGTTTTTTTCAGGATGGCAAGATGTAACTGGTGGGGTGCCCCAGGGTTGGGTCCTTGGAATCAACTATTTATAATCTACATTTAATACAGGGATAGAAGGTCTATAGCCAAATTTGTGGACAACACAAAAATAGGCGGGATGGTAAATTGCACTGAGGAAATAAGAACCTTACAAATGAATATAGATGGATTAGGAGAGTGGGCCAAAATGTGGCAGCTGGAGTTTAATGTGGATAAGTGTGAGGTCATGCATTTGGATTGAAAAATGGGGACGCAAGCTGTTATCTTAATGGGGAGACACTTTGGAGTGCTCTGGTGCAGAGGGATCTAGGTGTACTTGTTCAAGAGTCACAGAAAACTAGCATGAGCGTACTGCAGGTCATAAAGAAAGTGAATGGAATGTTGGCTTTTATAGCGAAAGGAATAGAATATAAAAGTAAGGAAGTATTGTTACAACTGTACAAGGCATTGGTGAGACTGCATTGTGCACAGTTTTGGTCCCCTTATTTGTGGGAACATGGAGTGGTAATGCAGACAGTTCAGATGAGGTTCACAAGATTGCTGAGGGGTTTGTTGTATGAAGAAAGGTTAAACAGTTTAGGCATTTACTGTCTGGAATTTAGAAGAATGAGGGGAGATCAAATTGAAGTATTCAAGATAATAAAAGGTGTGGATAAAATAGATGTGGAGCAGATGCTTCCTCTTGTGGAGCATTCTAGGCTGAGAGGTCATAGTCTTAGGATAATTGGTAGTAAATTTAAAACAGCGTTGAGGAGAAACTATTTCTCCCAAAGGGTTGTGAATCTGTGGAATTCTCTACCCCAAAGTAGGTGGGTGCTGGGACAGTGAGTAAATTTAAGGAGGGGTTAGACAGATTTTTAATTGATAGTGGGTTGCAGGAAAATGGGGGTAAGGAGCATATCAGCCATGACCAAATGCGGAGCAGACTCAATGGGCCATATGGCCCAATTCTGCTTCTTTACCTTATGAACAGAAAAACATAGGTAGATTAGATTACTTCGAGTGGAAACAGGCCCTTCGGCCCAACAAGTCCACACTTAACCTCCGAAGAGGAACCCACCCAGACCCATTCCCCTACATTTACCCCTTCACCTAACACTACAGGCAATTTAGCATGGCCAATTCACCTAAGCTGCACATCTTTGGATTGTGGGAGGAAACCGGAGCACCCGGAGGAAACCCACACAGACACGGGGAGAATGTGCAAACTCCACACAGACAGTTGCCTGAGGGGGGAATTGAACCCAGGTCTCTGGCGCTATGAGGCAGCAGTGCTAACCACTGTGCCACCATCAATAGACTGTACATTGTCTGTGAGCTTTGATTCCATGTTACGCTGTTTCTTGGCCACATTCCTAATTTTGGCTCATGCCCAGACTTTGGTAAGAAGGACTTTGCAAGGTCAACAGGATTGACTGTAGTCATTTCCCGTACATTGTTCAATGTTTGATTAGATTAGATGTGGAATCAATTAAAAATCTGTCTACAATGTGGAAACAGGCCCTTTGGCCCAACAAGTCCATCCCAACCCTCTGAAGAGTAACCCACCCAGACCTATTCCCCCTGACTAATGAACCTTACACAATGTGCAACCTAGCATGGCCAATTCACCTGAACTGCACATCTTTGGATTGTGGGAGGAAACCGGAGAACCCGGAGGAAACCCACACAGACACGGGGAGAAAGTGCAAACTCCACACAGACAGTCGCCCAAGGTGGGAATCGAACCCGGGTCCCTGGCGCCCATTGTCTGGTTTCATTCCTTTTATCAGACTTTGGAGTAATTTGATACAATGGAGTGCCCTACTGGGCCATGTCAGACAGCATTTAAGAATCAACCACATTGCTGTAAGTCTGGAGACACATGTAGGCCAGACTGGATAAGGACAGCAGATTTCCTTCCCTGAAGGACATCAGTGAACCAAAGGGGTTTTAATGACAATGGTTTCATTGTTATCATTAGATTAATACATCTAGAAATAATTCAAATTCTGCTATTTGCCCTGGTGCAATTCAAACCTATGTATCCTGGGACCCTGGATTACAAGACTAGTGATAATATTATGAAGCCATCATTTTCCTATGTAAATATGGGTATATATTGTTGTTTTCTTTTTCACTTTAGACTGATGGAGTTTATATTAATGGTCTTTACATGGAGGGAGCAAAATGGGATCGAAAGAAACACAGGATTGGAGAATCACTTCCCAAAGTTCTCTATGACAACCTACCAATTGTATCCTGACCTTTGATTGTTAGAACCACATTTATAAATGTTTCACAAAGTTCATGGAAGGTGCTAGCTATGAAGAGAGGTTAAGTAGGTTAGGATTGTTTTCATTAGAAAAAAGGAGATTGAGGGGGTCCTGATTGAGGTTTACAAAATCATGAAGGGTATAGACAGGGTGGATAGAGGCTAGTTTTTTCCCAGGGTGAAGGATTCAATACGAGAGGTCATGCGTTCAAGGTGAGAGGTGAAACATTTAAGGGCAATATACACAGCAAGTACTTTACACAGGTGCCTGGAACGCATTGCCAGCAGAGGTGGTAGAGGCAGGCACGGTAGATTCATTTAAGGTGCATCTGGACACATGCATGAGTAGGTGGGGAGCAGAGGGATACAGATGCTTAGGAATTGGGTGACAGGTTTAGCCAGTGGATTTGGATCAGCTCAGGCTTGGAGGGCTGAAGGGTCTGTTCCTGGGCTGTAAATGTTCTTTATTCAGTTAAGACAAGTAAATGCACTGACTTTCTTCTTCGTTCATAATATTGCTGACAAATCCAGTCATTATTACCCTTCTCCAATTATTCAGTCTGAAAACTTTATCCAGTGAAAGGAGTGTGAGACAAGCAACAGCTTTGTCCTGGATTGAAGCTGTCAAGCTTGATGAGTGTTGTTGGAGTTGGGGAGAAAGTGAGGTCTGCAGACGCTGGAGATCAAAGCTGAAACTTTATTGCTGGAACAGCACAGCAGGTCAGGCAGCATCTAGGGAACAGAAGATTCGACGTTTCGGGCACATGCCCTTCTTCAGGAATGAGCAGAGAGTGTTCAGCAGGAGAAGATAAAAGGTAGGGAGGAGGGACTTGGAGGAGGGGCGTTGGAAATGTGATAGGTGGAAAGAGGTCAAGGTGAAGGTGATAGGTCGGAGTAGGGTGGAGGCGGAGAGGTCAAGAAGAAGACTGCAGGTCAGGAAGGCGGTGCCAAGCTGGAGGGATTCGGCTGAGACAAGGTGGGGGGAGGGGGGATGAAGAAACTGGTGAAGTCCAAGTTCATCCCCTGTGGTTGGAGGGTTCCCAGTCGGAAGATAAGACGCTCCTCCTCCGACCGTCGCGTTGTTGTGGTTTGGCGGTGGATGAGTCCAATGACCTGCATATCCTCGGTGGAGTGGGAGGGGGAGTTGAAATGCTGTGCTACAGGGTGATTGGGTTGGTTCGTCCGGGTGGCCCAGAGGTGCTCTCTGAATCGCTCCGCAAGTAGGCGGCCTGTCTCCCCAATATAGAGGAGGCCACACCGGCTGCAGCGGATGCAGTAGATAATGTGGGTGGAGATGCAGGTGAATCTGTGGCGGATATGGAAGTTTCCTTTGGGGCCTTGGAGAGAAGTGAGGGGGGAGAGGTGTGGGCGCAAGTGTTGCACCTCCTGCGGTTGCAAGGAAAGGTGCCGGGAGTGGAGGTTGGGTTGGTGGGGGGTATGGATCTGACAAGGGAGTCGCGGAGGGAGTGGTCTCTACGGAAAGCTGATAGAGGAGGGGAGGGAAATATATCCTTGGTGGTGGGGTCCGTTTGGAGGTGGCGGAAGTGACGGCGGATGATGCGCTGTACATGGAGATTGGTGGGGTGGTAGGTGAGGACCAGTGGGGTTCTGTCCTGGTGGCGGTTGGAGGGGCGGGGCTCAAGGGCGGAGGAGCGGGAAGTGGAGGAGATGCGGTGGAGGGCATCGTCGATCACGTCGGGGGGGAAATTGCGGTCCTTGAAGAAGGAGGCCGTCTGTGTTGTGCGTATTTTGAACTGGTCCTCCTGGGAGCAGATGCGGCGGAGACGAAGGAATTGGGAGAATGGGATGGCGTTTTTACAGGGGGCGGGGTGGGAGGAGGTGTAGTCCAGGTAGCTGTGGGAGTCGGTCGGTTTGTAGTAGATGTCCGTGTTGGAGTTGCACTTGTCAAACCTGACAATATTCCAACACAGCACAAGGTTATCCTGGAATTGTATAAAACAATGGTTAGGCCATAGTTAGAATATTATGTGCAGTTCTGGAGTCCACATAGTAGGAGGGATGTGATAGCCCAGGAGAGATTGCAGAGGAGATTCACAATGCCTGAGCTGGAAAGTTTTAGTAATGACCAGAGATTGAATAGATTAGGGTTGTTTCCCTTGGAGCAGAGAAGACTGAGAGGGACATAATTGAGATGTGTAAAATTATGAGAGGCATAGACAGAGGAGATGCAAAGGAACTTTTCCACTTGGTGGAGAGGCCAGTGATTGGGGGCAACGACTTAAAGTAAGGGACGAGATTAGAGGAGATGCAAAGATAAACCTTTTCACCCAATGGTTGGTGGGAATCTGGAACCCATTGGTGGGAGAGGCTTGAAACCCTTCCTCTGCAGAAAGTGACATGTAAGGCTATAACTTGTTCCCTCTTTTCTAGGGATGTAACCCATTTCCATAATATTGATCTTTTTCTTCCACTGGTCACATGGTTTAGATACCATTAGAAGATAATCATACCTGGCAATAACATTAGAAGATAATCATACCTGGCAATTTATACTTGCTTTCTGGCATTTTCCATGAGGCCACTAGAATTGTAGTTTACTGTCTGAGAATGTTTATTTTATTTCTAATCATTAAATTTGGGCAGTCATCCTTTGCTACCATGTTATAAACTTAGAAAGCCCGATGTGTTGAAGAATATAGAGTGCTAATCTTTATCTGCTAGAAACATTTATTTACAAAGATACACATTACAGGCATGCACCTACAGATTCCTGAGGAATGGCTCTTGCCTGAAACGTCGATTCTCCTGCTTTCCTGATGCTATCTGACCTGCTGCGCTTTTCCAGCACCACATTCTCGACTCTGATCTCCAGCATCTGCAGTCCTCACTTTCTCCATACACCTACTCACCCTACAATCACACAATACCAGGCCTCCATGCTGCCTTGTATTTGTATGGTTGGCCCGATAGAGTTTCTGATTAATGGTAACTCCCTAGCATGTTGATGGTGGATGGTAATGCTGTTGAATGTCAAGGGAAGATGATTAGATTCTCTCTTAGTAGAGGTGTGCACCATTGTCTGGCATTCTGATAAACCCTGCCTTAATGTCAAAGAAAGCATAGCCATGGCATGTATGGGCATCAAGACCTTACAAAGTAAATGGTCAGGTTGTTCCATGAGCAATGGAGTTGAAGATGCCCAGCCACAGATACTCAGTCACTTACATGTGAGCACAATAGAAAAGAAAATCCAGGTCCCGCAAAAAAAAAACTCTAGGCCACTGCTGCCCTGGGAAAACACCCTGCACATTGGCAATCCCTGCACCTAACACAGTCCAATCCTCATGGCAGAACTTGGGAAGCTGCACTTGGAAAATACATTTGGTTTCCCACAGCCCACCAGCCAAATGCAAATACTGCTGCATGAGGAGTAGTCACATCACTCCCACAATAAGCAAGGTCAGAACATTTCATTGATTGGTTACTGAAAGTCCAAATAGTTCCCACTTCTGGACAGGGGATAACGAAACATTGTCAGGTGAAATTCACTGGGTGGATTTTGTACATTTCACTGCAGTTCCTGTGGGATTGGCCTGAATATACTAGGCAGCATGAGCGAGGAGTGGGTTAAAGAGAAGAGGAAGTATTGAGTCTAACATTGGAATTCTACAATGTGACCGACTCTGGGTTATCGGTGCCTCTTGATATGATCATTTCTTTACTCTCTTTGCTGGTACTCACCCTTAACTAGTTCAATCAGATATGGCTCAAACCAGGTGAAAAGCTATCATTTAAAGAGGAATCTGTTTATGGATGTCCAGGTAAAAATGTGCACTTTTACTTCTAATGCAACCCTTGTCTCGAAGATCATGCTTATAATAACAATCCATTTATAGACAACAACATCCTTTTACAGTTAAGTCACACTGTTGATATCTTCACTATTTGTGACCATTTACCTGTGCAAAGTCTTTTGCACATAATGTCAATGTTCACTTATCCCTAATTTTTAGGAAATATAAAATATAGAGATGGATGCAATAATGTTGTTCTCAAATGGTTCTGGATTTCTGAGACTGAGACATTTTATGTTCGCTGTCTAGTTGTTGGTGTCATGGGGCTTCTTAATATCCTCTTCAAGAATTCATCAACAAAAACAGATTTTCAGTTCACTTCTGTTCATGTGACCTGGCTCCCTGGTTTGTTTTCATAATGATAGTGAATCCACTGCTCACGCATGGGATGTGCTGAGAACATACTCTCTCAGTTTAAACATTGGCTTGAATTAGCAGAGATGTTTTAGCGTTACACAGAAGCAGGAAGCAATGTGAAACTGAGCAAGATCAATAAGCCTTTCTGACCCAGAGAAGCTGGGATTAATTTTTGTTTTGTTTTAGTTTATTTCACTATTTCTTCAGTAACATTTAATTTTTTTAAAAGTACCAAGTGAATGTTATCTTGCACTGAGGGCTGTGGATATTACCATTTCGAACAGTGGGAACATATGCAGCTGACTCCAGTGTTTGCTGTTTGTGTGATTCACTGTTTGCAAGGTTTTCCACAAACAGTAGGGACTTTACCATTTAAATAAATGCTTTCACAGAAAAATAATCAAACATTGAAAGAGTTACAGCTTATAAAAACCGGGGCTGAGCCAGAAGAGGAAGTGAAAGGCAGGTGACCAAAGGCCTGCTCAAAGGACAAAGGTGGCTTTTAAGAAGATTCTTCAGAGTGTTGAGGGACAGGCGGGGGATGACAGAGTTCAGAGAATGGGCCTTAAATGACTGGAGGCATGGCTGGCAATGCTGTGTGGAGGTGTAAGGTGTAGTTGAGTTTAGGAGGTATGAAGCCTTTTTCTTCTCATGTGGCAAGCACTTGTTGCCCATCCCAAATTTCCCTTGAACTAACTGGCTTTCCAGGTCATTTCAGGGAGCAGGTAAGAGTCACCACATGTGGGTCTGGAATCACACGAAGGCCAGACCAGGTGAGGATGGCAGGTGGGGCGGCACAGTGGCTCAGTGGTTAGCACTGCTGCCTCAGCGCCAGGGACTGGGTTCAATTCCCGCCTTGGGCAACTGTCTGTGTGGAGTTTGCACATTCTCCCCATGTCTGCATGGGTTTCCTCCAGGTGCTCTGGTTTCCTCCCACAGTCCAAAGATGTGCAGGTTAGGTGAATTGGCTATGCTAAATTGTCCATAGTGTTAGGTGCATGCTATAGGAAGGACATTATTAAATTAGAGAGAGTTCCAAAAAATATTTACATTGATGTTGCTGGGACAGGAGGAATTGAGTTATAAAGATAGGCTAAATAGGATTTGTTTCCGTGATGTATGACTCTCTGACTCTATAAGCAGTCTGACTGATTTTGTTTTTGTTCCACAGTTTACAAGACGAGTGTTCGAAGAGGGATACTCTCCACCACCGGTCATTCCACAAACTATGTCCTGACAATTGAGTTCCCATCAGACCAGCCACAAAATCACTGGGTCATCAGGGGAGTGGCCTGTCTGTGTCAGCTCGATTATTGACAACTATCTACACTCCTGAAGAAAAAGCACATGGGCTCTGCATCGATACAGCGTGGAGTTAAAGAATTGCTCCTACCTGCTCTGGGGGCAGGACTCTGTATATTAATCGCCAATTACTGGGTTTAGAATGATATTTGTATAGAGCAGGATGAACTTTTTAATCGAGTGGTTGGTGTACATTTCCAAATGTATAATAATCGCTTCTATTCCTGTGTGAAGGAATAAATGAAATCTCCGATATTTATGATGTACTCTTTCAGCACTGTCCTATGAGTCATAAAGTCCTACAGCATGGAGACAGGCCCTTTTGGCCAAACTGGTCATCCACACTAAAATGTGCATCCACACTAACCTCATTTCCCTGCACTTTGAATCCCTTCCTCTCTATGTATTTGTCCAAATGCGTTTTAAATGTTGTTAATGTACCTGCCTCAAACACTTCTGCTGGCAACTCATTCCATATGAGTACCACCCTCTGTGTAAAAAGGTTATCCCTGAGCTTCCCTTTTATTCTTTCCCCTCAAACCTTAAACTGATGCCCTCTAGTCCTCAATTCCTCAAGCCTGGGAAAAAGACTGAGTTTTTTTCACCCTATCCATGCCTCTCATGATCTTATACACACCTATAAGAACCCCCTCAGTCTCCTACACTTTAAAGAAAAAGGTCCTACCTTGTCCAACCTCCCCCTATAATGCAGAACCTAGAGTCCTGGCAACATCCTTGTAAATTTCTTCTGCACTCTTTCCAGTTTATTAACATCCTTTCTAGAACAAGGTGACCAAAACTGAATACAATACTCTAAGTGCAGCCTCACCAACATCCTGTACAACTGCAAAATACTTCCCAACTTCTATGCCCTGACTGATGAAGACCAGTGTGCCAAACGCCTTCTTCACTCCCCTGTCTACCTGTGACTCCACTCTCCAAGAACTGTGAATCTGAAAGCCAAGATCCCTCTCTTCCACTACACTCCTTAAGCCCCATCCATCCACCATGAAATCCCTGCCTTGATTTGACTTTCCAAAATGAAAGACCTCACTCTTATCTATATTAGACTCCATTTACCATTTCTCAGCCCACTTCCCCAGCTGATCAATTTCTAATAACCTTCCTCACTGTCAATGATAAGGCCTACTTTAGTGTGATCAGCAAACTTACTAATCACTGACTTGTACATTCTCATCCGAATCATTGATATAGATAACACACAGCACCGGCCATTGAGGCACTCCACTAGTTACAGCCCTCCAGTCTGACAAGCATCCTTCCACTAATACCCTCTGCTTTCTACCATCAAGCCAATTTTGTATCCAGTTTGCCAGCTTGCCTTGGATTCCATGCAATCTAATCTTCTAGAGCAGCAGACCATGTGGAACTTTATCAAAGGCCTCACTGAAATCCGTACAGACTACGAATATCACCCTGCCCTCATCAACCTTCCTGGTCACTTCATCAAAGAACTCTAATAAATTTGTGAGGCATGATCTCCCACTCACAAAGCCATGCTGACTACTCCTAATCAAACCCTGTCTTTACAAATGCATGTATAGTATCTTCTCAAGTAACTTATCTACAACAGATGTTAAGCTTACTGGTCTATAGTTTCCAGGCTTTCCTCTGCAGCCCTTGTAGAATAATGGCACAATATTTGCTACCCAGTAGTCTTCCAGGACCACACCCTGGCTAACGATGATGCAAAAATAGGTGAAAGTGAGGACTGCAGATGCTGGAGATTAGAGTCAAGAGTGTGGTGCTGGAAAAGCACAGCAGGTCAGGCAGCATCCGAAGAGCAGGAAAATCGACATTTTGGGCATAATCCCTTCATCAGGAAATATCAGCCAGGGCCCCCGTAATTCCTTCTCCAGCTTCTCGCAGTTTTCTTGGATATAGCTGGTCAGGACCGGGAGATTTATCCACTTTCATACATTCTAATACATTCAACACCTCCTCTACTGTGATGTTGACTGTCCCCAAAATATTATGACTAACTTCCCCAAGTTCCCAAGTCTTCGTGTCTTTCTCCACGGTAAACACAGAAGAGAAATATTCATTGAGCACCTCGCCCATCTCCTGCGTTTCTACACATACATGTCCACTTTGGTCCTTGAGGGGTCCTATCCTCTCTAGTTATTCTTTTTCCTTTAATATACTTAAAGAATGTCTTTGGATTCACCCTAATCTTCTCAGCCAAGGCCATCTCGTGTCCCTTTTTCACCCTCCTGATTTCCTTCTTCAGTAAACTCCCATATTCCCTGTATACCTTTAGGAATTCCCTTGATCCCAGCTGCCTATACCTGAGCCATGCCTCCTTTTTTCTGGTCAAACCCTCAATATGTCTTGTTATCCAGGGTTCCCTACTCCTGCCAACCTTGCCCTTCACCCTCACAGGAACATATCGACCTTGAACTCCAGCTATCTGACTTTTAAAGGCCTCCCACTTGCCAGAGGTCCCTTTGCCTGAAAACAAACTACTCCAATCAATCCCTGCAAGCTCCTGTCTACTTCCATCAAAGTTCACCTTGCCCCAATTTAAAACTTGAGCCTGCAGACCAGTTTTGTCCCTTTCCATAACTATTTTAAAATTAATAGAACAATGGTCACTGGTGCTCCCCCACTGTCACATCTGTCACCTATCCTGCACTATTTCCCAACCCAGGTTAGGTTTTTGCCCCTTGCTGAGTAGGACCCTCTATATACTGCTTGTGGAAACTTTCCTGAATGCACTTAACAAATTCCATCCCATCTAAGCCTTAACACTCTGGCAGTCCCAGTCTATGTTAGGAAAATTTAAATTGCCTACCATGGCAACCCTATTGCTCCTGCATATGTGTTCTTCTAATTCCCGCTGCCTATTTGGTTCCTACTGTACAATCCCAATAACGTCACCACCCCCTTCTTATTTCTGACAAAGCCTCACTGGATAATCCCTCAGTTATTTTATCTCTGATTACTGCTGTGATACTCGCCTTATTCAAAAATGCAACCCCCCTTCCCCTCCTTCCACCACCGCTGTTCTGCTTAAAGCGCACATTAAGCTGCCAGTCCTTTCCTCCCTTAGCCATATTCTGTAATGACTATAATATCCCAGTCCCACGTACCTATCCATGCCCTGAGTTCATCGGCCTTACTTGTCAGCCCTCTTGCATTGAAATAAATGCAACTTAATCCAACAGGCATTCCATGCTCCCTGTCGTGTTCCAGCCTGACCTTTCTCGTCAACTTAATATTTCCAACCATTGTGTCTCCTTTGAGCCTCGCATTTGCCTCCCTGCTGTTGAGGATCCCATCCCTTGCCAGTCTAGTTTACAATATGCCTTGCAGCTTGAGCAAACCTGGTCGCCAAGATACTGGTCCTCCTCCAGTTCAGGTCCCTATTGAACAGGTCACCTCTGCCCCAGAAAAGATCCCAATGATCTCAAAATCTGAATCCCTGCCCCTGCACCAATTCTTTAGCCACACATTGATCTGCCACATCCTCCTATTCTTACCCTCACTAGCACGTGAGCACTGGAAATAATCCGGAGTTAATCACCAACGAGGTCCTGGTTTTTAACTTCCTTCCTAGCTCTTGATAATCACCCTGCAGGACCTCATCCCTATTTCTACCTATGTCATTTGTGCCAATATGCACAATGGCTTCTGGCTGCTCCCTCTCCCCCTTGCAGCTGCTCTCTGAGACATCTTGGACCCTGGCACCTGAGAGGCAGCACGCCATCATGGATTCCTATTTGCAGCCACAGAATCTCCTTTCTGTCCCCTAACTATTGAGTCTCCTAACACTAGGATCCCGTTCACCTTTACCCTTTCCCACTATGCCCCAGAGCCGTTCGTAGTGCCACCAAGCTGGCTACTGCCTGCACGGCCAAATCCAAGCCGCCTGACGCCTGGAGGAAGAATGCCCCATCTTCCACCTTGGGATCTTCCAGCTTCACGGAATTAATGTCAATTTCACCAGTTTCCTCATCCTCCCTTCCTACTGTCCTACCTGTTCATCTTCCTTCTATCTACCTATCTGCTGCACTCTCCCCGCCAGCCTATCACCATCACCCCCCACCTCCATTTACCTAATACCAGTAGATAACCAGTGCTCATTGTGCAGTTACAATGTTTTACATGCTGCAAAATGTGTCAGTAAACTGCTATTACTGTACAGGTGTCTCATCTTTATTCTGTTTTCTTGCATTGTGTTCAACCCAGAACACAAACGAATGTCAGATTGGGAGAAGCCTTCTCCACTAGGCCAAACCTTTCTGTGTCTCTATAAGCTTATAGCTGATCTGAATGCTACTCCACATACCTGAATAATTCCACATACCTGACTCACCTCCATAACTATTAATACATCCAGTAATATCGACCTCTAGTTTAAAATGTGAGGAGGTGCGAGATTTGGGTATGACTGTTAATAAAATTTTACATTTCTCTCACAAAATTGAGAAACAATGCAGACACTGTAGTTAAGGAGAACTGTGAAATATTCAATGGGATAAAAATGTAGAGGCGGTGAATATTAAGCTCTTTAGCATCCATGAAAATGGATAAATCACCAGTCTCAAGTGAAATCCATTCCAGGACAAAAGAGGCAAAGGAGGAGAAAACATCCATAATTTTTCAACCCTCCTGGCTATGGTTTACTGCTGGAGGATTGCTAACCATGTTTAAAAAGTGAGGAAGGGATAAAGTGAGTATTTCCAGCCCAATCAGTCTAAACCCCAGTGACGGGCAAATCATTGGAAAAAGGTTATTTAGAAAGACATGGTTAAAGGACTGTTAACATGGGCTTTTTGGAAAGGTTGTATCTGACTAGATTACTTTCAGTGTGGAAACAGGCCCTTCAGCCCAACAAGTCCACACCGACCCTCCAAAGAGCAACCCACCCAGACCCATTCCCCTACATTTACCCCTACATTTACCCCTTCACCTAGCACTACGGGCAATTTAGCATGGCCAATTCACCTAACTTGCACATTTTTAGTCAGTGGGAGGAAACCGGAGCACCCAGAGGAAACCCACGCAGGCACAGGGAGAATGTGCAAACTCCACACGGACAGTTGCCTGAGGCAGGAATTGAACCCGGGTCTCTGGCGCTGTGAGGCAGCAGTGCTAACCACTGTGCCACCGTGCCGCCCACTGCTAACCATTGTGCCACCGTGCCGCCCACTGATGCAATTTTTTGAGCATGTAACAAGGAGAATTAATGAGAGTAGCTCGTTTGATTCTGCAAAAATTTCAGCAAAATGTTTAACCCATCCCCACAAAACAGACATCAAGGATGATAAGGGGTACCGTGAAGAGGCAGTCTCACCCCTTAGATTAATAACATCAAATCTGGGCTGTGGTCAGGAATAGGAGAGTGTGGCTGTGAGTGAATTAAGTATAAGGGTTCTAACATTTGTCCTTGGAGAAGCCTTGGTCAGTACTCTTGATTAATTGGTATGAGGTTCTTGCTCCTAGTGTGGACAAGGACATGGACTTCAGGGGGAATGAGTGAACTGACCACAGCACCATGGTCCAGAGCATCATTCTAGTTGGGGGAAAGGGAAATGTAGGAATAATAGGGAACAGCATTGTTACAGGAATCGATACTATTCTCTGCAGCAAAGATAGAGAGTCCAAAAGGTTGTATTGCCTACCTGGTACCAAGGTTTAGGACATCTTTTCTGTGTTGGAGAGAACTTTGCAGTGGGAGGGGAAGGATTCAGTTGTCTTGGTCTGCCTAGGTATCAACAACATAAGAAGAACTAGTAAAGAGATTCTATTAAGGGATTATGAGCAGCTTGGGCCAAATTGGAAAGCAGAAGCACAAAGACAATAATTTCAAATTACTACCTGAGCCATATGCAAATTGGTGTAAGGTAAGTAAGATTAGAGAGGTAAATGCAAGGCTCAAATGTTGGTGTGGGAGAAATGGGTTCTGATTCTTGGGGCACTGGCACCAGTGTTCTGACACGCAGGTCAAACCCCTCTGCTAATTAAACAGAAAATGCCCAGAGAAGCTCACCTCATATCGTAATCTATTAAAAATGTGACAGAGTGAAAGAAAACCCCTAACTTCCAGTGTTTAAAGAAAAAAATAACAATTTACTTTCCTAACTCTAACAGTGAACACTAAACAAAACCTAACAACAAACTCGAGCCTCATTTTCTTGCCTAATCACAATCTGACCCTGATTCTGCATACACATACACAACATTTGGACTGTACCAGTTATCTTATCTGTTCCTTTTCTTTAAGTCCATGATAATGCATCTGCAATAATATTTTTCCAACCCATCACATGTACAATTTATAAATTAAAAGCCTGTAACATCAGACTCAATCGAAATAATCTTGAATTTTTGTCCTTGAATCTTTCCAAAAAAAATGAGAGGGTTGTGATCAGTCTATGCTACCATCTCCAAAATATTGTTCGTAACGTAAACCTTAAAACGATGTAAGGCTAGGACTAAACTCCTAACTATTCTTCAATGATGGAATATTTTGTCTGATGAATATTGAGTTTCTTCAAAAAGTAAACAATTGGCCGTTTAGTTCCATTATTATCTTCCTGCATCAATACAGCTCCAACCCCTCTATCGCTGGTGTCGATGACAACTTTAAAAGGTTTTACGAGGTTTGGTGTGGCTAAAACTGACGCAGTGGTTAGTATGGCTTTTTGATTTTCAAATGCCTCCTGGCAGTGTTCTGACCATTGAAACTGCATGTTGTTCCTTAGCAAATCCATTAGCGGTGCCATCACACGGCTGAAGTTGGTACAAACTTCCAGTAGAATTCACGTAGTCCCAAAAATTGGAGCACCTCTTTCAAACATAGAACAGTACAGCACAGTATAGACCCTTCAGCCCATGATATTGTACCGAGCATTCCTCTTAATCTAAGATCAACCTCACCTACACATCCCTCAATTTACTGCTGTCCATGTGCTTGTCCAGCAATCGCTTAAATGTCCCTAATGTCTCTGACTCTATTACCACCACAGGCAGTACATTCTACACACCCACCACTCTCTGCATAAAGAACCTACCTCTGATATCACCCTTATACCTTCCTCCAATCACCATAAAATTATGACCCCTCATGATAGCCATTTCTGCCCTGGGGAAAAGTCTCTAGCTATCTCCTCTATCTATGTCTCTCATTACTCTGTACACCTCTATCAAGTCACCTCTCTTCCTTCTTCTCTCTAGTGTGAAAAGCTCTAGCTCACTCAGCCTTTCTTCATAAGACAAGCCCTCCAATCCAGTCAGCATCCTGGTAAATCTCCTCTGCACCCTCTCTACAGCATCTACACCCTTCCTATAATGAGGTGACCAGAACTGGACACAATATTCCAAGTGTGGTCTAACCAGGGTTTTATAGAGCTGCAGCAAAACCTTGTGGCTCTTAAACTCAATTCCCCTGTTAATGAAAGCCAAACCACCATATGCCTTCTTAACAACCCTATCAACGTGGGTGGCAACTTTGAGGAATCTATGTACGTGGAACCCAAGAACCCGCTGTTCCTCCACACTGCCAAGAATCCTGACTTTAACCCTGCATTCAGCATTCAAATTCAACCTTCCAAAATGAATCACTTCACATTTATGCAGGTTGAACTCTATCTACCACTTCTCAACCCAGCTCTGCATCCTGTTAATGTCGTGTTGTAGCCTGAAACAGCCCTCGAAACAATCTACAACACCACCGACCTTTGTGTCATCGGCAAAATTACTAACTCACCTTTCCACTTCTTTATCCAAGTCATTTATAAAAACTACAAAGGATGGTCGAGGAAATTCCTCAATGGCTTTCGCCTTCACATTCCTTAGGGTCAATCTTCCATGTCCAATATTATGTCCCAAGAACGTCACTTCTGCCTTCTCAAATTTAGTTTCTACTAGATTAGTAACCAGTTTCGCCTTTCAAAGAGCTCTGCCAAGTACACTTGTGATCTTTCCACAAATGACTAAAGATTACCAAGTCATTGATACAGATGGAACAATTAGCCAAGCTGGCCACAACTCTGGTCACGAGTCTTTGGAAGATGACTGGTGCGTTCTTCTTTCCAAAGGGCGTCACTTTGAATGCATGTAGCGCATTTGGAGTTATAAATGCAGAAACTTATTTTGCTTTCTCCAATAAAGGTACCTGCCAGTAACCACGCAATAGGTCCAATTGCGCGATGTGGGTGACTTGTCCAATTTTCTCCATACAGTGTTTCAATCTTGGTACGGTGTATGAGTTTGAGTTAGTTACAGCGTTGACCTTCCGATAGTCCACACAAAATTGTTGGGTCCCATCAGGTTTGGTAACGAACACATCGGCGAAATCCACTCACTTTGACTCTGCTCAATGATATCTTCTTTCAGCATCACATTCACTTCCTTCTGTACCCGTGCAATTTTGAGAGGATTAAGCTTGTATTGGTGTTGTTATGTTGGAACAGCATTCCCTACTTCTACCTCATGCACTATAATATTAGTCCTCCCCATTCTGTGCCTACATATGTCCCCATACTGTTGCAACAAACCTTCAATATGGCTCTTTGCTCTTTGCTCCTGAGACAGATAGCTCACTATCCTATCCCTTTCTTCAAAGACTTCCTTGTCATTTAACTTATTTTGAGGCACATCAAAATCCATGTCATCTGGATTTGATTCCTCATTCTGTTTCCCCAGTTCCCTATCTCTATTATAATAAGATTTCAACATATTCATATGCCATGCCTGATATGTTTTTTTCCTATCTGGCATCTTTACCAGATAGTTTACCTGACTCAACTTCTTCTCAATTTAATAGGAACCATTGGCTTGAAGGGATCCCCTACCACTGGTAACAACAGTAATACGTCACCCCATGGGAAAATGTCTGAAGTTTAGAGTTTTTATCTGCCTCCCACTTCATTTTATGCTGTGCCCTTGCTGTTTAGCTAATTCACCTACCCAGTTTAATTCCTCCCTCATCTCAGATACGTCATCCAAGTATGAGATCTCTGACTTTGGTCTGTTATAGGCCAGGCCAGACTCCCTCAAAACATTTCAAAAAGGTAGCCTCGACCCTAACTTTTCTCATTGTTTTGAGCAGGCGTACAGTGGATATTCCAGGAGAGATGCAGCTGGTCAAAACCCCTCGGGTTTATACTGTGGAGCGGTACGGTGGCTCAGTGGTTAGCACTGTTGCCTCACAACATCAGGGACCCAGATAGAGTCAAGCCTTGGGTGACTATCTGTGTGGAGTTTGCACATTCTCCCCGTGTCTGCATGGGTTTCCTCCGGATGCTCCAGTTCCCTCCCACAGTCCAAAAATGTGCAGGTAAGGTGAATTGGCCATGCTAAATTGCCCATAGTGTTAGGTGCATTAGTCAGAAGGAAATGGGTCTGGGTGGGTTACTCTTCGGAGGGTCGGTGTGGACTTGTTGTGTTGAAGGGCCTGTTTCCACACTGTAGGGAATCTAATCTAAGAGTACCAAATGAAACACAACGAAAAGAGAACAGCATACAGAATAACTTCACTTATCTGAAAACCCAACAGATTATCCCAACTCAATGGTGCTGTTCTAAATTCCTGCAACAATCCCCATAAACTCCCTTTGTCAAAAATAAAATCAAAAACAGGGTCTTACAAGTGAGAGATGGCAGACAGATTCAGCATGGAACACCTTCTTCCTTGTAGATGTTTCTTTGACCAGCAGCCTCAAAAACTGACTGCTTGCTCAAACCAAACCAAACCAGAGAAAAGTTGAGCTGGGAGAACTGGCCACTCCTCTTTCATTGTACAAGTTTTTTTAAAAACTTAAGAGCTTCTTCAAGTAGATAAACACAGACATTTCAGAATCTATGCATTTACGACCCCTATGAGAAAATAAAACAAAGACAACCTAATCTTGTTAAAGGAGCAGTATCATCACAGGTCCTATCAATTTTTCCTTAATTAATGTCAAAGGCCCTCTCACTTTGTGTCCAAATAATAACTCAAAGGGAATAAACTGAGTTGATTTATTTGGGGATTTCCTAATGGCAAACAATATGAATGGGGTACCTTTATCCCAATCATTTGGGTAATCCTGACAGGACACTCTTAACTTGATCTTCGGTGTCTGATGCCACCTTTCCAAGGCTCCCTGGGATTCATGATGGTACACACTTGGTTTAAAGTGTTGTATGTCTAAACTATCCATGACTTCCTTAAATAGTTTAGCAGTAAAATTAGACCCTCGGTCTGACTGAATCTCCCTGGGTAGCCTGTACCAGGTAAAGAAAGCTACCAACTCCTCCATCACCCTTTTTGCCTTAACAGTCCGTAATGGAATTACCTCCGGGAATCCGACGGACACATCCGTGATGGTTAGCAAATACTGGTTCCCACTTTTAGTTTTAAGGAGGGGACCTACACAATCAATCAATCATAACCTACATGATAGGTTCTTCGAATGTGGGAATTGACAACAAAGCTGCTGGTTTTATTACTGCCTGCAGCTTACCTACCATTTGGCATGTATGATATGTACAGCAAAATTGCTGTCCCGACAATGTGGAAAATTGCCCAGGTGTGTCCTGTACACAAAAAGCAGGACAAATCCAACCTGGCCAATTACCGTCCAATCAGTCTACTCTCCATCATCAGTAAAGTGATGGACGGTGTCAGCAACAGTGCTATCAAGCAGCACCTGCTCAGCAACAACCTGCTCAGTGATGCTCAGTCTGAGTTTGGCCAGGGTCACTCAGCTTCTGATCTCATTACAACCTTAGTTCAAACATGGACAAAAGAGCTGAATTCCACAGGTGACGTGAGAGTGACAGCCCTTGGCATCATGGCTGTATTGTACCAAGTATGGCATCCAGAGCCTTGGCAAAGTGGAATCAATGGGTATCGGGGGCAAACACTCTGCTGATTAGAGTCATAGCTGGCACAAAGGAAGATGGGCTGTGGTTATGAAAGGTCAGTCATCTCAGCTCCAGGCCATCTCTGCAGGAGTCCTTCAGGGGAGTGTCCTCGGCCCAACAATCTTCAGCTGCTTCGTCTATGACCTTCCCTCTATCATCAGGTCAGAAATTGGGATGTTCGCCGATAATTGCACACTGTTCAGCACCATTCACGACTCCTCAGATACTGAAGCACTCTGTGCTCAAATACAACAAGATCTGGACAATATCCAGGCTTGGGCCGACAAGCAGCAAGTAACATTCATGCCACACAAATGCCAAACAATGACCATCACCAATAAGAGACACTCTCACCACCACACCTTGACATTCAATGGTATTACCATCTCTGAATACCCCACTGTATTCAGAGATGGTAATAACCCCTCCTTGGGGTTACCATTGACCAGAAACACACATGGACTCACCAAATAAACACAATGGCTACAAGAGCAGGTCAGAGACTAGAGCGACTGTGACGAGTAACTCACCTTCTGACACTCCAAAGTCTAGCCACAAGGCACAAGTCAGGTGTGTGATGGAATACTCACCAGTTGCCTGGATGGGTGCAGCTCCAACAACACTTAAGAAGCTTGACAACATTCAGTTGTAATTCACATTCAGTTAGTGATCAGGGACATCAGAGTGTGACTGTAAGTGAGCTGAAAACGTGTTGCTGGAAAAGCGCAGCAGGTCAGGCAGCATCCAGGGAACAGGAGAATCGACGATTCTCCTGTTCCCTGGATGCTGCCTGACCTGCTGCGCTTTTCCAGCAACACATTTTCAGCTCTGATCTCCAGCATCTGCAAACCTCACTCTCTCCTCTGTGACTGTAAGTGAGGCAGGCAGGGGGAACTTGAGTTCAGGAGTGCAGGAGCCTCAGCCCTTGACCTTGTCTAACAGGTATGAGATTCTTGCTCACTATACGGATGAGGAAAAGGGCTCTGGACAGGATGAGCCAGCTGACCACGGCACCATTCAAGAGGGGGGAGCAAAAAGACAAGTAGTTGTTACAGAGGATTCTATAATTAGGGGGACAGATAGCCGGATGCAAGCCGGATCGGGATCATGGTGTGTTGCCTGTCCCGGTGCCAGGGTACGGGACATCTCCAACCGGCTTGAAAGGATATTGGAGCGAGAGGGGGAGGATCCAGTTGTTGTGGTCCACGTTGGGACTAACAACATAGGCAAAGCTAGGGTGGAGCTAGGGTGGGGATTATCAAGCACTAGGAAGGAAATTGAAGTACAGGTCCTCAAGGGTCATGATCTCTGGATTACTGCCCGAGCCACATGCCAATTGGTATAGGGATAAGAAAATTAGGGAAGTAAACACGTGGCTAAGGGATTGGTGAGGGAAAGAGGGATTCCATTTCATGGGGCATTGGCATCAGTTTTGGAACCGGGGGGATGTGTACCGTTGGGACGGTCTCCACCTGAACCGATCTGGTACCAATGTTCTACCGAATAGGGTGGTCAGTAGGACTTTAAACTTCTGAGTTGGGGGGAAGGGAAAGTGAAAGCGACAGGGAGTATGGAGTTAAATGGAAAGATAAGCAGGAGGATAGCATGTATGCAGGTGGATTTAACCTTGAGGCAGATTAGGAATGCAACAAAAAGGAAAGATAACTTAGGACATCTTATGACTTCCAATATCTCTAGTGATAAGAATGTTAGCATTAAGGCACTTTACCTGAATGCTCGTAGCATTCGTAACAAAGTAGATGAACTAACGGCACAGATCATCGTGAATGATTATGATGTGGTAGGCATCACAGAGACATGGTTGCAGGGGGTTCAGGACTGGCAGTTAAACATCCAAGGATTTACAACTTATCGAAAAGACAGGAAGGTGGGCCGAGGGGGCGGGGTGGCCTTGTTAGTTAAGAAAAAAATTAAATCTATGGCACTGAATGACATAGCGTCAGATGATGTGGAGTCTGTGTGGGTGGAATTGAGGAACCACAAAAGCAAAAAAACCATAATGGGAGTTATGTACAGACCTCCTAACAGTGGTCAGGACCAGGGGCGCAACAGGATATAGAAAAGGCATGTCAGAAAGGCAAGGTCACGGTGATCATGAGAGACTTCAATATGCAGGTGGACTGGGTAAATAATGTTGCCAGTGGATCCAAAGAAAGGGAATTCATGGAATGCTTATAGGATGGCTTTTTGGAACAGCTTGTCATGGAGCCCACAAGGGAGCAGGCTATTTTGGACCTAGTGCTATGTAATGAACCAGAATTTATAAAAGATCTTAAAGTAAGGGAACACTTAGGAAGCAGCGATCATAATATGGTAGAGTTCAGTCTGCAGTTTGAAAGAGAGAAGGCAAAATCGGATGTAATGGTGTTACAGTTAAACAAAGGTAATTACGAGGACATAAGAGAAGAACTGACGAAAATAGACTGGAAGCAGAGCCTAGCAGGAAAGACAGTAGAGCAAAAATGGCAGGAGTTTGAGTGTATAATTGAGGACACAGTACAGAGGTTCATCCCCAAGAAAAGAAAGGTTATCCGGGGAGGGATTAGACAGCCATGGCTGACAAAGGAAGTCAGGAAATGTATTAAAGAAAAAGAGAGATCCTATAAAGTGGCCAAGAGCACTGGGAAATCAGAAGATTGGGAAGGCTACAAAAACAAACAGAGGATAACAAAGAGAGAAATAAGGAAGGAGAGGATCAAATATGAAGGTAGGCTAGCCAGTAATATTAGAAATGATAGTAAAAGTTTCTTTCAATACATAAGAAACAAACGACAGGCAAAAGTAGACATTGGGCCACTTCAAACTTGCTGGAAGGCTAGTGATGGGAGATAAGGAAATAGCTGGAGAACTTAATAAGTACTTTGCGTCAGTCTTCACAGTGGAAGACATGAGTAATATCCCAACAATTAAAGGGAGTCGGGGGCTGAGTTGAGTATGGTTGCCATTACAAAAGAGAAAGTGCTAGATAAGCTAAAAGGTCTTAAAATTGATAAATCTCCTGGCCCCGATGGGCTACATCCTAGAGTTCTGAGGGAGGTGGCTGAGGAAATAGCGGAGGCATTGGTTGAGATCTTTCAAAAGTCACTGGAGTCAGGGAAAGTCCCGGATGATTGGAAGATTGCTGTTGTAACCCCATTGTTCAAGAAAGGATCAAGACAAAAGATGTAAAATTATAGGCCAATTAGCCTAACCTCGGTTGTTGGTAAAATTCTAGAATCCATCATTAAGGATGAGGTTTCTAAATTCTTGGGAGAACAGGGTCGGATTAGAACAAGTCAACATAGATTTAGTAAGGGGAGGTCGTGCCTGACAAACCTGTTAGAATTCTTTGAAGAGGTGACAAGTAGGTTAGACCAGGGAAACCCGGTGGATGTGGTCTATCTGGACATCCAAAAGGCCTTTGATAAGGTGCTACATGGGAGGCTGCTGAGAAAGGTGAGGGCCCATAGTGTTCGAGGTGAGCTACTGGCATGGATTGAGGATTGGCTGTCTGACAGAAGGCAGAGAGTTGGGATAAGAGGTTCTTTTTCGGAATGGCAGCCGGTGACAAGCGGTGTCCCACAGAGTTCAGTGTTGGGGCCGCAGCTGTTCACATTATATATTAATGATCAGGATGAAGGGACTGGGGGCATTCTAGCGAAGTTTGCCATGATACAAAGATAGGTGGACAGGCAGGTAGTACTGAGGAAGTGGGGAGGCTGCAGAAGGATCTAGACAGTTTGGGAGAGTGGTCCAGGAAATGGCTGATGAAATTCAATGTGAGCAAATGCGAGGTCTTGCACTTTGGAAAAAAGAATACAAACATGGAATACTTTCTAAACGGTGAGAAAATTCATAAAGCTAAAGTACAAAGGGATCTGGGAGTGCTAGTTGAGGATTCTCTAAAGGTAAACATGCAGGTTGAATCCGTGATTAAGAAAGCGAATGCAATGTTGTCATTTATCTCAAGAGGGTTGGAATATAAAAGCAGTGATGTGCTACTGAGACTTTATAAAGTTCTGGTTAGGCACCATTTGGAATACTGTGTCCAGTTTTGGGGCCCACACCTCAGGAGGGACATACTGGCACTGGAGCATGTCCAGCGGAGATTCACATGGATGATCCCTGGAGTGGTAGGTCTAACATACAAGGAACTGCTGAGGATCCTGGGATTGTACTCATTGGAGTTTAGAAGATTAAGGGGAGATCTAATAGAAACTTACAAGATAATACATGGCTTGGAAAGGGTGGACGCTAAGAAATTGTTTCCGTTAGGCGAGGAGACTAGGATCCGTGGGCACAGCCTTAGAATTAGAGGGGGTAAATTCAGAACAGAAATGCGGAGACATTTCTTCAGCCAGAGAGTGGTGGGCCTGTGGAATTCATTGCCGTGGAGTGCAGTGGAGGCCGAGACGCTAAATGTCTTCAAGGCAGAGATTGATAAATTCTTGATATCATAAGGAATTAAGGGCTACGGGGAGAATGCGGGTAAGTGGAGTTGAAATGCCCATCAGCCATGATTAAATGGCGGAGTGGACTCGATGGGCCAAATGGCCTTACTTCCACTTCTATGTCTTATGGTCTTATGGTCTTATGGACACCATCCTTGATTGGCACTACATACACAAATATTCAATCCCTCCACTATCAGCACTCTGCAGCAGCAGTGTGTACTATCTACAAGATACACTGCAGAAATTCACCAGAGATCCTCAGGCAGCACCTTCCAAACCCACGACCACGTCCATCCAGAAGGACAAAGGCAGCAGGTATTTGGGAACACCACCTCCTGTAAGTTCCCCTCCAAGCCATTCACCATCCTGACTTGGAAATATACTGCCATTCTTTCACAGTTGTTGGGTCAAAATCCTGGAATTCCCTCCCTCCCTGCATTGTGGGTCATCCCATAGCAAGTAGACTGCAGTGATTCAAGAAGGCAGCTCACCACCACCTTCCCAGGGCAAATAGGGATGTGCTATCAATGCTGGCCAGCCAGCAATGCCCAAGTCCCACAAATGAATTAAAAAAATATATTGACCAGATCCCTTACCTCTTAAAATTGTAACTTCTTTCCCTGCTTCCCCTGTTCTTCCTGAGGTGAAGTCATTATGGAGAGCAGGCACCAACTCAGAACCCAGCCCTTGCCTAGGCTGATCACACTCCTGCAGCTCCTCAATTTCTCGATGTCTTTTGGAGTTTCCTTTACTATTTCCACTAATCTCACTGGCTTCGCCTCTTTTACCACATCTTTTCCTGCAGTGCCTTTCTTTAACAACCAGCACCAGGACTTTCCGTCCTGTGGAAACATCAGAGGCCTTTCACCCCCTTAGGTTTCTTCTTTCGCCTGTAGTAAGCTATTTCCAGGGTGATCTACTTTTTCTTTTGCAGTAACGGATCTCCCCTTCTCCCAATTTCGATCTCTCACAGGATGAAATTCCTGTCGGATGCTAAATTTCACCTTATGCACCAATGCATAGTCATCTGCCATTTCTGCATCTCTCCTCACTTCTTGAACTTTCTGTTCATCCACATAAGTTCTTATCATCTCTGGAAGTGAGTTTTTAAACACCTCTAGAAGAATAGCACTGCTGCCTCACAGCGCCAGAGACCCGGGTTCATTTCCCGCCTCAGGCGACTGACTGTGTAGAGCTTGCACATTCTCCCCGTGTCTGCGTGCGCTGGTTTCCTCCGGTTGCTCCGGATTCCTTCCGCAGTCCAAAAATTTGCAGGTCAGGTGAATTGACCACGCTAAATTGCCTGTAGTGTTAGGTGAAGGGGTAAATGTAGGGGAATGGGTCTGGGTGGGTTGCGCTTCAGCGGGTCGGTGTGGACTTGTTGGGCCGAAGGGCCTGTTTCCACACTGTAAGTAATCTAATAGTCTCTCTTAGAGCCTCATATGCCTTGTCTATTTTTAAGGCCCACACCCATCTATCAAAATTGCTATGTTTAATTCTTTTGAATTCAATGTGAGTCTGGCCTGCTTCCTTCTTTATGTTTCTGAGCCACTGTCTATATGCTTCTGATACCAATTCATATGCATTCAAAGTAGCCTGTCTGACATCTGCATAATCCCTTGACCTCTCATCTGACAGTGCCGCAAATACCTCACTAGCCCTGCCTACCAACTTCGTCTGAACTAGCGTTACCCACAAGTTCTCTGGCCACTCCATCTGCCTTGCCAATTTTCCAAATGAAATAGAAAATACTTTGACATCTTCCTCATCGAAATGTAGTAATGTTTCAACATGAGTGTATTCATCCCTACATTTTCTTGGATAGGCACATGGATGATAGTGCAATGATGGGTATGTAGGTTAGTTTGATTTTAGAGTAGGATAAAGGATCAGCACAACTTCAACGGCCAAAGGGCTCATACTGTGCTGTACTTTTCTATGTTCTATGTTCTCCCTTCATCTCCATCCTATTAATTTGACTTTCCTGACTAATTCAGAACTTCTGAACTCAAACCTCTCTTTTCTCTTTCTTCTCTCTCTTTCTTTGTTTTTTTCTCCTCTAATTCAAGCTGCTTCATCTGCAATTGAATGGTAGCCTTTTCCAAAGATTCAAATGGCCTTTCCAGCACATTTAAATGTTGAGCTATTTCAGTAATACCCTCATCTTTTTTTCAGAGATACAGCTAATCCCAGCTCCAGCTTGTTTGCCAATTGCAGCAACTTTTCTTTGCTCACCTTTTGTAAAACTTCTTCCACCCCAGAAAACAGTTTGTAACTGAAAGTGCCATTTCTCTTACTTTTGAGCTAACCAACTACTAGTAGCAAAAATTAAACAGATTTTCTCAACTAAATCTTATTTAAAGATCTAGGTCACTAAAAGCTCAAATCTGTTTAAATCTGTCCAAATCCATTCAGATCCCATACACGAACCACCCAGATCTCAGACACTAATGCCTAACCTGTTCCAATCTCAAATCTGAGCTTCCAATCTGCTCAAATCCCTGAGAGTGTCCAATCTGTTCAAATCCCAGCCAAGCCCCCAATTTGTTACAACGCGGAGTTCCAACCCCTTTGCAACATGCAGAGAAGCTTGCCTCACCTCATAATCTGTTAAACGCGTGAGTGAAAGAAAACCCCTGATTTTCACTATTTAAAGATAAATAAAATAACAATTTATTTTCCTAACTCTAACAGCGAAAACTAAACAACAAGTATTAACAAGCCTGAGCCCCCTTTTTCTTAACTAATCACAATCTGACCCCAACTCCATTAAAATGCTGCTCCAATAACATAATTACTAAATATTAAATTCACGTAATCTCTCAAAGTCCAAACATGCTGTTTCCTTGTGGTCATCCAATTCTGCTGTTTCCTTCCATCCTTCTGATTCTGCTGTCTTCTTCCTGGGCAGTCCTCTATGTGCTTTTTTTTACTGTGAGTATCTTTGTATAAAGAGCACTGTCTGGGAACAGGCTATTTTAGATCTAGTAATGAGTAATGAGGTGGATTAATCAGAGAACTTACAATTATGGATCCTTTAGGGGGTAGCGAACACAACATTTCAAATACATTTGAGTGAGAAAATCTCAGGTTTGAAATCAGTGTCCTGATCTTATAAAAGGGCAATTCCAGAGTTTTGAAGAAAGAATTGCCTAAAGTGAGCTTGGAAAAATAGACAGTGGGAAAGGTCAGTAGGTGAGCAGTGGCAGACGTTTAAGCAGGTATTCCATAACACTCAGCGCAAATTTATTCCAATCAGAAGGACCGAACAAGAAAGATGAACTACCGAACAAAAGCAGCCAAGGAGGATATTCAATCAAAATCCAAGACAGGAAAGCAGTGAAAACTCGTGGCTAGGGAATGGGATTTTTTTTTGGAACCAGTATCAGATGTCCAAAAAGACTAATGAAGATGTAAAGAATTGATTATGAAAGATAATGGGCAAGAAATATAAAAACAAACAGCAAGTTCTTCTATAGGAAGATAAAGAGAAACAGTATCTAAAGAAAGCGTAGGGCTCTTGGAGAATACAACTGGGAATGAAAAACAGACAAAAGGCAGATAATTTACACCAATAGTTTGCACTGGTCTTCACAGTAGGGGGACACTATAAATAGCCCAAAGGTAGAAGCTAAGCACATGGGAAAAAAAGATCTTGTAACGCTCTCTATCACAAGTCACCAGGAAATGATGGCCTGATTCCAGAGGTTTTAAAGGAATTAACTGCAGAGATGGCAGGGGGATGGGTTCAAATATTCCAGAATTCACTGGAAGTAATCTAGTGGATTGGAAAACCCTTTATCAAGAGCCCCACATCTGCCATTGGGAAAATTCTAGAATCCATTAGGAAGAAATAGCAGAACGTTTAGAAAGGCTTAACATAATCAAACAAAGTCAATATGGTTTTGTACAAGGGAAATCATGCTTAACAAATAAACCTGATTTCTTTGAGGATACAAGAAGCAGATTTGATAAAGGGGAACCAGTAAACATAATATATTTGGATTTCCAGAAGGCATTCGATAAGGTGCCACATAAATGGTTACCGCACATGATAGGAGCTCACAGTATTGGGGATAATGTATTGGCATGGATTAAAAATTTGTTAACACACGGAAGACAGAGAGTCGGGGGTTAACAGATCTTTCTCAGGTTGGAAAGACATAACTAGAGGATTGCCACAAGGATCAGTCCTAGAGCCTCAATTATTTACTATTGTCAGATCTGTGCTTTATATTTTGTGCTTTTAAAAACTGAGGTCTGAAATGAGAAAAATCTGTTTTAAAAATCAGTGTTTGAAAAGGCGGCTTAATATTTTGAAAGCATGTTACATGACACCTATTGTGTAAACAACTACTTGAAGAAGCAGTAATTAAAAATCGAGTTACAGACAATTCACAGCCAAATGGCTGTATAGATGCAGAATTAATATGTTGATTGTACTGTGGACTGGTAACCAGGTTATCAATGATCGAGATCTTATTGCCTGGCAACAACTGTGTGATTGGCTCTTAGGTAACTGAGCAGCTTTTGAGCCGGGAATGAGTTACAGAGAAAGAAAAGTGTTCAGTTCTTCCCCAGCTTAGGCATGGTCTCTCTGCTCTCTGCTGTCAAAATTCACTGTAATCCCAAGGCCTCCACTACATCCTCAGGCAGCACATTCCATACACACACCACCCTCTGTGTGAAAAAGGTGTCCTTAAGTTCCTTTTGAATCTTTCCCCTCTCACCTTAAACCTATGCCCTCTAGTTTTGGACTCACCTACCCTGGAAAAAAGACTTTGGCTATTCACCTTATCCATGCCCCTCATGATTTTATAACTCTCAAAACGTCACTCCTCAGTCTCCAGTGCTCCAGAGAAAATAGGCTGGGTCTATTCAGCCTCTCCCTACAGCTCAAACTCTCCAACCCCAGCAATATCCTTGTACATCTTTTCTGCACCCTTTCAAGTTTCACAACATCTTTCCTTTAGCACGGAGACCAGAATTGCACACAGTATTCCAAAAGTGGCCTAAGAATGTCGTATAAAACTACAATATGACATCCCATTTCCTACATTGACCAATAAAGGCAAGCATACCAAACACTTGCTTCACTATCCTGTCTATCTGTGACTCCACTTTCAAGGAACTATGAACATGGACCTTACATGTTATGAGGGTTACTGCCTCTTACAGACAGTGAGCTCCAGATTCCCACTACCCTCTGGGTGAAAATGTTTTTCTTCACATCTCCTCAAAACCTTCCTTACCCTAAACTTATAGCCTCCTGGTCATTGATCCCTCCATCAAGGGGAAATATTTCTTCCTGTCTACCCTGTCTATGCACCTCAGAATTTTATACATCTCAATCATTTCCCTTATCAACTGCCTCTGTTCCAAGCCAAACAACCCCAGTCTGTCCAATCTCTCTTCATAACTGAAACTCTCCAGCCCAGGTAACTTCCTGGTCAATCTCCTCTGCATGCTGTCCGCTGCTATCGTATCGTTGACACTATTGAGTTGTCAGAGACTGAGTGGTCAGTCTTCCACCATCCCTACATGAAGGTGAGGAATGGGACCAAAATCTCAGGATGGGAATAACTGAAGAATCACGAAGAACTCAAGACAGTATTCATTTGACCTGCAAGTCAGAAGAATGAGAGCAGCTGTATCATGGGGAACCAATACTCGCCATTCCACAGAGGCCGGTATCCCATCACCGAGACACCCTTTATTTGCACACTAGTCCAGCTCCCTCCATGCCAGCTCTCAGTGTGTCAATATGCCTGACACTCCTCATTTTATCTGTCAGGCAGGGCTCCCTGATTGAACCAGATTAACTGCCCCAATGAGGAAACCCATACTCTCGCCTTACATTCATCCCAGGAACATCCGGATAATAAAGATACCTGTGTCAGATTTCTACTGACTGACTACAGCTCCACCTTCAACACTATAATTCTAACCAAACTAATCTCCAACTAATCTCTGCTCCGCTGGCT
This sequence comes from Chiloscyllium plagiosum, assembly GCF_037043375.1. Classification (NCBI taxonomy): domain Eukaryota; kingdom Metazoa; phylum Chordata; class Chondrichthyes; order Orectolobiformes; family Hemiscylliidae; genus Chiloscyllium; species Chiloscyllium plagiosum. The sequence continues at coordinate 60,982,155 of NW_028270161.1, forward strand.
GCAACTGGATCTTCAACTTCCTGACCCACATTCCACAATCAGTGAGGGTAGGTAACAGCACCTCCTCCATGACAATCCTCAACACTCAGCCTCTGACTGTACTTCGGGTACACTCAAATTACATTCAAACTCCATCTCCAGGTTCACTGACAACACCATCACTGTAGGCTGGATAGCAAACAATAATGAGACAGAATACAGGAAAGAGATGGAGTGCTTGGTGGCATGGTGTAAAGATAACAATTTCGCCCTCAATGTCAACAAAACTAAAGGGCTGATCATTGACTTCAGGAAGCAAGGAGAGCACACTCCTATCTACATCAATGTAGCTGAGGTGGAGATGGTCGACAATATCAAGTTCCTAGGAGTGAAAATCACCAACAATCTGTCCTGGACTATCCACGTTGATGAAGCAGTCAAGAAAGCACAGCAACGCCTCTTCTTTCTTAGGAGGCTAAGAAAATTCAGCATGGCCACCAACTTTTATAGATGCACCATAGAAAGCATTCTATTCGAATACATCACAGCTTGGTATGGCAACTGTTCTGCCCAAGACCATAAAAAACTACAGAGTTGTAAACACAGCCCAGTCCATCACACAAACCTCGCACCCCATCCATTGACTCAATCTACACTTCTCACTGTCTCGGAAAGACAGCCACCAAAAGCACAGACATCTCCTACCCTGGTTATAATCTCCTCCAAGCTCTTCTGTTAGGTAGAAGATACAAAACCTTAAACACACATAGCAATAGGTTCAAGAATAGCTTCTTTCCCAGCTGTTGTCAGGCTTCTGAATTGACCTCTCAAATTTCAATCTAATGTTAATCTTTTTTTTGTAAATATATTTATTAGCAATTTTTTTAACTTTACAAACATATAGAATTATTGAAAAATACAATCAATAACAAAAATCAGTATAATAAAAAGAAAAAACCCACAAATTACAATATAACTACTGTCTACTAACTATTAACCTACTCTACAATACAAAACAAACCCTAACACTATGGTTAATCGTGTTTTTATTATCTTCTCTGCAGCCATAACATTGTATTCCTCTCTTGGTTCTATTACTGCTATGCACTTTGTATGAAATGATCTGCTTATAATGTACGCAAAGCAGAACTTTTAACTGTGCACTGGTAGATGTGACAATAAAAATCAAATCAAAAAAGGTTCCACCTGGCTGAACTTGTTACAATCACTACAGACTGCAGCAGCTCAAGGAGCCTCTTCAGTTAGAGATAGACATTAAATATCAGTCTTCTCAGTGACCCTTTATAACAATGATGTGGAGGTGCCAGCGTTGGACTGGGGTGGACAAAATTAAAAATCACTCAACACCAGGTTATAGTCCAATAGGTTTTATTTGAAAGTACTGGCTTTCAGTAACTAGTGTTCAATATACGATTTTAATTGCATGACACTGTGATCTTTTGCTATAAATTCTGTGTTGTATGGTCTTTCCCCACTAGTTACCTGATGAGGGAGCAGCCCTTTATAACAAAGCAGGGGAAATGAAAGGTTTTGACATCAGGAAATGCACTAGGTGTAATATCTGAAGGGTCGCCTCACCATCCCCGCCCTCTGGTGGCAAAAGACGGTATGGGCTGCCATTCCCACTGCCGCCCAACGAGTGGCGCTGCAGTTTCACAATCGCCCCTGGGTGTGGGGGATGGGCCCCGAGTGGGTGCAGGCTCTGGGTGGGGCGATCCCGGGAAGCAGGTATCTCGCTGGGGTCTGGGCCACAGCCGCTTCCAGGACCAGGCAGATTCCAAGCAGAATTGACCGGAGAAAGTGCACTCCGAGCTACAGCTTTAATAAGATTTTCTGGAGCTACTTTCTCAGACCTCGTGGCGCAACGGTAGCGCGTCTGACTCCAGATCAGAAGGCTGCGTGTTCGAATCACGTCGGGGTCATCACTTTTGTTTATACAATCTATAAAATATTTTTAAAATATACTTGTTTAATTACTTCATGCATTCTATAGTTACCTGGGTGTGAGGGATACATTCGAACACATTCAATAAATCTTTATTACCTATTTATATCGCTGTAAATTTGTTTTATTCAATGATCTGCAATCTCATGTTCACCTCCTGCAGGAATCTCTCCCTCATGACAAGGCAGCTTCAGATCTTGGGTCACTGCAACTGGACCTTTGATTCTGGTCAATGACACACGTCATTAACCCTAGACCCTGGTCACTGAGGCTGGACAGAAAACTGAACCCTTGACATTGACAACTGGAGGGTGGTAATGATGAAGTGCTTTTTAAAGAGTGTTAATGTTACCAGTTTAAAATTAAACTTAAAATTTGAGCTATTTATTGCTGGTATAATTATATAGAATGCAAAGTTCATACGTTTAGCAGCATGGCTACAGAAGGCACCAGACTAACGTAGTCCAACTGACATTGGATTATCTAGTGAAGAAGCTGCTGAGTACATCAAATGACTGAGATTTAAATAACTGTAGTTCTTAACACGTGATGGAGGCAAGGGTGGAGGAGGCAGGGGAGGGGCGTTTAAGGAGATGTATGGTATTGGAGAAAGGAAGCCAGAATTTGTCAACTGTTCCCAATATATTTTTCTACCATTTATATTTTTTTTATTCATGTGACACTTCATGTTAAATTTGGTACCAAACTGGAAAAGCCTTCAAACATTCAATATGAGATGCCATTGGATCCAGGGAGGGGAAGGGGAAATTCCACAGGAGCTGAAGAAGTTAATAACTGTGCATGGTCTTGGGTCAACCTAATCTTCCAGCTCTCTGCTTTTGTGTCTGGGTTCTAGGATCATCATGTTTGCCAGTCAGTGCTTACTGCCAGCTAATGTGTTGGATTTAATTATGTTTGTCCATGGCTAACATTTCAAAACAGGCACAGCTGTATGTGTTATAAGACTGACATCAACTGACTTGCAATCTGTATACCAGATGTGGTGAAACAGGCCAAACCAGCACAAGTTACAATTTGTGTATGTCAAGTTTCCAAATGTATAACAGCTGTATAACATCAATGTCCTGAGAGCTCGCCACCACTGCATTCCCTTCCTGCCCAGCCCCAAGAACCACTGCACCCTGACTGAATCCATCGCTGTGACAAATCTTCGACGATTGCATCTGTTTGTGACCCTTCAAAGAGCTTTTCTGAGCAATTCCGTTGGCAGCCCAAAGTCATTTTAAAAGCCTTTGCATTAAAAAAAAGATATTATTTACTATAATTAACAAGGAAAGCTCTTAGTTATTGCAATGGGAATTGATTATCCAAAGTAGGGAGGTTATACAGGGTACAGCTTCACCTAGTGTAAGGTAATGTAATGGAAGAAGCTGAGACAAGGTTTAGCACAGGCTGGTTGAGAATGAAAGGCTAACCGGTATGCTGTGGGTTTAAGGGGAGGTGTATAGTTGACAATGTGAACATTGACAGGGATATCCGGATGGTCCAGCCTCACTCTCCCGCCTGAGCCGTTACCCCGGGTTACGGCCCCGCCCATTTACTCCGTCTGTCCAATGGGAGTGTGCGTCAGTGCGGGGCCTGAGCCAATCACGGCCGATGTTGTTGGCGGGTGACGAAGCGGGAGTTCCGAGGCCTAGCGGGAGCTTGAGCCGCGATGCCCGAGTATCTGCAGGACCCGTCGGTGCTGACCAAGGAGCGGCTGAAGAGCGAGCTGATCGCCCACAGTGTGCAGCTGCCGCTCGGGGACCAGCGCAAAGATGTCTATGTGCAGCTTTACCTGCGGCACCTGACGGCGCGGAACAGCGGGCGCGGCGCGGACTTCTCCAGCGATGAGGAGGCGGACACCGGAGTGGGGGCGGCGGCGACAGCGGGGGCCCGAGGCCGGGGCAGAGCGGGCAGGGTGAGGAAGGCACCGAGCGGGGAGGCTCAGCTCGGTTCATGGGGCAACCGTTTCCCCCGAGTTCCCGCTTAGTGTCGGGGAATCCTTCATCAGAATCAGAAAGTGGCGCCAATTTAATCACCTCCCGCTCATGTGTGAAAACAAAAAAAGGAAGTTCTCCAGAGGCTGGACTCCAAAATGTAAACAAAGTGCTGGAGGAACTCCGCATCGGAGGAGAGAAATAATGTTAGCGCTTGCTGACCGGTTCAGAACTGATCTTTTATTTGAATTTATTGTCACGTGTACCGAGGCGCAGTGAAAAAGCTTTGTGTTGTGAGCAATACAATACAGGCAGATCATAGAGTTAAGTAGCGTAGATAAGTAAGTAATAGGTAAACAGCGGCAAAAGCACAGGTACAGGCGAATGTTAAAATTTGAGAGTCCATTCAGTATTCTAACAACAGTAGGGTAGATACTGTTTCAAAACCAGCTGGTGCATGTGATGGAACGATTGGTGCATTGTCAGAAGTTCTGAATCCCGTTCTGAAGAAGTCAATGTTAACTCAGTTTCTCTCTCCCCAAATGCTGCCAGACCTGCTGAGTAATTCCAGCTTCTTTGTTTGTTCTGTAATTCTAGCATCTTGAGTATTTTGCTTATTTTCGTGCATGTTCAGCTGAGCCTTTTACTTTGCTATTTCAGTTTTGCTGTTCAGTCGCCCACAAACCTATGATAGTCCTTCCCACTTCTCAATGGGACACATTGCAAATATCACTGACCGTGACCCAATAAATGACCCGAGCGGTGAAATCCCAGAGTTTACCCGTTTGTGGAAAACGTGGACAATACTTGGCAGCTTGAGGACAGCCAAAGAACATGTGGCCATTTGTTCCACAAGTGAAACATGAGGAAATGCTCAGATTGGGACTGTGGTCATCCAGGTCAGTTATCTGTTTGCTGAACTTCTGCCCTGAAAGGTCTAATGTGACTATCTATCAATTAGCCTGACACCCCGATGTTATTGAATGCCACTCCACTATTTTGTTCAACTAGTTAGGTCCTCTCCTGATTCCATCCATATTTCTTGCTGTACCAGAGCATGTCTTTCAATTGTTTCACTTCCCATTCCCATATCCATACCCCACACTCTCACTGTGTCCTGATCATCCATCATCTTTGTGCTCATCTTTATTGGCTTCTGGCCTTCATAGAGTTATAATGATGTCCAAATTCTTGTCCTTGTGTTCAAGTCCTTTTAGTTATGATTTCTGTGTAGAAGGATAACTTATTAAAAGAAAGAAAACCAACAGAAGGAAAACTGCTGAGCAACTATCACGGGAGTACACTGACTAAAATTGACAGAATGTAAACATTAACAGGTGAAGAATATTTCAAACTAAAGGATGGATTTTTCTTTAAATAGTTGATACTTCAAAAGGTAAGCCACATTTCGTTATAAGCAGCATGATGTCCTACACAATTTAACAATTGCGTCATCTTCATAAGACTATAAGAGGTAGGAATAGAAGAAGGCCAATCGACTGATTGAGCTTACTCCACCGTTTTGGGCAATCGTGGCTGATCTCATAATTCTGAACTCCACTATCTTGTCCTTTTCCTCTTTACCCTTGATTCCCTCACTGAATAAAAATCTGTCTGCTTTGAATATTAATGATTCTGCAGCTTTCTGCTGTAAAGAATTCACAGGTTGAGTTCCCTTTTGAGGGAAAAATAACCTTACCTGTCTTTGTCTCAAATAGCTTACCTCTGGTACCGAGATTATATCTTCTGATTATAGGCTGTCCCACGTGGGGAAACAACTTCTCTGTATCTACACTGTAAAGCCCCCTAAAAATCTTGTATGTTTCAATAAGGTATCTCCTCATTCTTCTAAACCCAATGAGCATGAGCCCAGCCTGCTCGCCCTCTCCTCATAAGAAATTGTCTGAATGCCTAGGTCCAACCTAATGAACTTTATTTGGACTGTTTCTACTGTCTGTATATCTAAGGATAAGGGACTCAAAATTCTTCTTAGCGTTGTAAGGATAGGCTGGCACTTTTTCCCCTGGAGTGTAGGAGGCTAAGGGGCTTAGATAAGGTGTATAGGGAAGTCCAAAATTACAGGGCATAAGTTTAAGGTGAAAGATTTAAAGGAGACCTGAGGGGCAACATTTTCACAGAGAAGGTGGTGACTAAGTGGAACAAGCTGTCAGAGGTGGTAGAGATGGGTACAATTACAGCATTTAAAAGACATTTGAGTGGATACATGGATAGAAAAGGTTTTGGGCTGAAGGGTCTGTTTCCATGCTGTTTACCTTTATTACTCTCTGTGGTCTGACCACTAACTTGTAAAGTTTTTGGAAGACTTCCAAATTTTTATACTTTCTTTCCTTTGTAATAAAGTTGAAACTTTATTGCTGGAACAGCACAGCAGGTCAGGCAGCATCCAGGGAACAGGAGATTCGAAGTTTCGGGCACAGGCCCTTCTTCAGGAATGAAGAAGGGCCCATTCCTGAAGAAGGGCCTGTGCCCGAAACGTCGAATCTCCTGTTCCCTGGATGCTGCCTGACCTGCTGTGCTGTTCCAGCAATAAAGTTTCAACTTTGATCTCCAGCATCTGCAGACCTCACTTTCTCCTTCCTTTGTAATAAAGCCAAAATCCATTTTCCCTCTTTAATATTCTCTGAACTGGACGCTGGCTTGATCTGATTCGTATATTTAGACGCATTTCCACCCAACCAGTCCCTCTGTTCTGCAGGTTTCTGCAGTCTTTCTCTATTTAAATAATATTCAGCTCCTCTTCCTACCATCCACATTTGCTACGTTGTATTCCTTCTGTGGAATTTTTTGCCCACTCACCTAACCTGTCTATATCCCTCTACAACACTGTGTTATCCTCACCGCTCCTCATCTGTTTTTGTGTCATTTGCAAAGTGGCGACTAGTAGGTTCACTCTGTCATCTAAATCATTATTGTATGTTGATATTATACTAACTGGAGAGGGTGTAAATGAGGTCAGGCTCATTGTGAGACTCTTTATAGTGACAGTATACTGACTGAGACGTGCAAATGATTGTGGTCCCAACACCACAATTATTGACACTTCAATAATTACAGGTTGCAATATGAAAATTTCCCCTTTACCCCAATTCTTTCTTCAATTAGTTAGCCAGTCTTCTATCTCGTACTCTTCATAATTCAAACTTGATATTTGGGATCTCTCACTACCCAGTCAATAGATTTGGTAGCTGAAATGTGTTGCTGGAACAGCGCAGCAGGTCAGGCAGCATCCAGGGAACAGGAGAATCGACGTTTCGGGCATAAGCCCTTCTTCAGGAATGGAACAGCGCAGCAGGTCAGGCAGCATCCACGGAATAGGAGAATTGACGTTTCGGGCATAAGCCCTTCTCCAGGAATTCCAGCAACACATTTCAGCTCTGATCTCCAGCATCTGCAGACCTCACTTTCTCAATAGATTTGGTAATTGAGTCACTTTCACTAGCAGCTGGACTTTGTCCATATACCTGCGATATGGTTGACCTTGACAGGTGCACATCTGCAGACCCTCTTTTTTTTTTCTTGTGTTATGACAGTCCAGTTTTTTTTTCTTTTAAACTGATTATGACAGTTTCCAGTGCACATGAAGTACACTTACTGTGTTATGTCTTTGTAAGGCATCCATTAAAATCGGTGCCCATTTCTAAAACTTTTCCTTGTTCACACCTCTGTGTAAATTTCTGTTGCCTAACACTGAGATAAAGCCAGTTCTTAATAGACGTTGTTATTACACTGTAATCCCAGTTTCACTGTTTATCTCGTTTGTTAATGGTAAACTTTGAATCTAGTAGCTGTAACCAACTGATAGAGCTGATGAATAGTATGCTGAAGTTCTGAGATTTTCAATAGCTAAGAAATGGGAGCAGAGGTAAGTCATGCAAGTCTTTTCCATCATTCTGTTAGATCAAAGCTGAACATCAAATTCAATTCTACTTTCCTACTTTTTTTTTAGCTGGACCACATTTGGAAATATGGTCAATTGAGATGTAAACTGTAACTATTTCCAGGGGCATGCTGGACTATTGTTGGATATACTCCATTGAGTCTCTGGCAGAATTCTCTGGTAAAAAGCTGCATGTGATGAATTGTTTCCCAAGACCAGATGTTGTCATAAAGCAGCTGATATTGTAATATTACTTCCTATTTTGAGGTTCTGTTGTGACTTGCTGAAAATCTCACAGTTGTTGATTCCACTAAATTGCCTTCAAACTGCATTGATAAATATTCCTAACAAATTCATTGCAAGGATATTTTGCCTTGAAGCTGCTTTGAATAAAAAATTAAAATTGCCAGTGAAAGTCAACACACTATCTTTCCTGTTTGTAGATCAAAAATTGGAATTTGCCAATTGTCTTTCAGTAATTTCCTGTTCTTTGCAATAAATGCATAACTCCAAGTCCAGGAGCAGGGAAATATTCAAAGGCTTCTAATTATTAATTATTAATTAAACAGCTACATTTATCCCTTCTACCATCTTCTGAGTATTCCAGTCACCTTATGAATTATTCAGCTACCTCGTTCGTTTCTCTTGACTCAAATTGTAAGGTATGACAGCAAAATCTGGGTCAAAACACTATTTATCAAAGAGGTAGACTAGAATGTTTAGCAATAAAGAATTACATTTTAGTACCTGTTTCATCTTTATTGCCTGCTGAAGGTGAAATAGGAAAAAGATTTGGAGGAGATGTAGAATTCAGAGCTAAATTGACTATTTTCATTCACTCAAGATGCTGGCTTGCAAACATTTCTTGTCTGTCCTTAGTTGGCCTTGTGAAGGTGGTGATGAGCTGACTTCTTGAAATGTTGCATTCCATGGTAGCCCCACAATGCCCTGGGGGAGGGAATTCCAGGATTTTGACCCAGCAACAGTAAAATCAAGTTTTGCCTCAGCACTGACAAGAGCGAAATTTAAGGTGATTAATAAAAGCAGTTTAAAAAAAGTAACTCAAAGGACTGAAATTGGATAAATACCTAGAACCTGATGATCTACAACCTCATTCTAAAAGAGAAAGCTGCAGAGAAAGTGCGTACTCAGAGTATGAATTTGGAAAATTTTCTTATTCTAGAGAAGTCCTAGCGGATTGGAAGTTAACAAATGTAACATTGCTATTCAAGAAAGAAGAGAGAATAAGTGGAACTACAGGTCAGTTAGCTTGACTCACAGGGAAAGTGTTGGAATCAATTATAGATGAATTCTTAATTTACTTGATCTAATTATAATCCACATTTCTAAGTCAACATCTTTTTACAAAGAGTAATCCTGTTTGACAAAATTTGAATTTTATTTTTGAGGATAGACTAGTAGGGTAGATAACAGGGAACCAGTAGTTGTAGTGTACTTGGATTTCCAAATGGCTCTTCATAAGCTGGCATATGAAAAATTAATTTATTAGATGAGGATTCCTGGGTTGGGAAAGATGTAATTAGAGAATTGGTTAAGCAACAGAAAGTGGGAGATAAATGGGACATTTTCAGATTGTCAGGGTGTGGAGTTTTCAAAGGATCTGTGCTGGGGCTTAATGTATTTACAATCTATTTTAATGACTTTGATGAAAAAAAGGGTAATGTAAGCTTTTTGATGATTTGCTGGGTGCAAATGTGAGCTGTCAGGAGGACACAAGCTGCAGAGAGATATTGATGGGTTGTCAATTATGCCCCCCTTCAGTCATCTAAGGAAAACAACCCCAGTCAATCCAACTTTTCTTCGTAACTGAAACTCTCCATCCTGGTAACTCTCCTGTGCACCCTGTCCAGTGTAATCACTTCCCACCTATAATGTGGATTCCACAACTGTAAGCAATACTCTCGCTGTGGCGTAATCAATGTTTTAGATATTTTTAATCAACCTGTTCAGGAATGCTTTGAAACACCAGTGAAGCAGGTGAAACTTTAACCCAAGCATCCTGGCTTAGAGGTAGGGACACTACCACTGTGCCATGTTACACTGTTCCAGCATCACCTATCCTTCACCTACTAAAGGCAAGTATCCCATCTGCCTTCTGAGCCACTTTATCTCCCTGTCCTGCTAATTTTAGGGACCAGTGGGCCTACACACACTTTTGCACGGTCCTACTGTTCCAACGTGTATTCCCTTGCCTAGTTTATCTTACCCAAGCACATCACATCACACTTATCCAGACTGAATTCCATTTGCCACTGATCAGCCCATCTATATCCTGTAATCTAAGACTATCCTCCTCACTATTTAACTGCCTCACTAATTTTGTGTTTAATCCATAATTGTACTGATCAACCCTCCTACATTCGAGTCTAAGTTATTTATATGTACCACAACAGCAAGATCCACAACACTAATCCTTATGGAACACTATTGGACACAGTCTTTCAGTCAAAAAATGTGCCCTTCGACCATCACCTTCTACTTCCTACAGCTCAGCTAATTCTGTATCGATTGACCAAATTTCCTTGAATCCCATGGGCTTTGCTATCAGTCTCTCGTGTGAGACCTTGTCAAAAATTTTGCTGAAGTCCATGTTGAATACGTCGAATGCATTATCCTCATCTACACCTGATTCCCTCTTCGAAATATTCAATCAAGTTGGTTTAATATGAATTAAATGGTCCAATTTTGCAGGGAATGTAGAAACAGAGGCTTGTCTGTGTATACCAACAAATTTCTGGAAGATGATTTAAGGAAAATAATGTTGCAAAATATATAAATCTGAAAATAAATAACAGGAAAGACAAGAACTACTGGATTACAATTCTGTTGGGGGTGCAAGAGCGAAGGGGTTTGCATGTATCGTGGGCACAGATCATTAAAAGTGACAGGGAGAATAGAGAGCAGTTAATAAAGCATAGTGTTCTCAGCTTTAATAATTGTGACATCAAGTACAGGAGCAAGGAAATGATGCTGAACTTGTTAAACTTTAGCTAGAATATTGTGCACAGTTTTGGGGGCCATATTACAGAGAGAGTTACACAGCACAGATATTACACAGCATCGGAGAGAGTGCAGAACTGGTTTACAAAATGGTTCTAGTGATGCATTTCATTGAGGATTGATTGAAGAAGTTGGGACTGTTCTCCTTGGAGAAGAACTGAGAGAGGCTTTCAAAATCATGAAGGGAATGGATAAGTAGATGGGGAGAAACTGTTTCCACTTGTAAGATGAACAAGAGGGCATAAATTTTTTTAAGATCCTTTAAAACTCCACAGGAATAGAGTCATAGTCATACAGCACAGAAACTAGTCCATCCCAACCATAATTCCAAACTAAACTAATCCACCTGAAGAAGGGCTAATGCCCGAAATGTTGATTCTCCTGTTCCCTAGATGCTGCCTGACCTGCTGCGCTTTTCCAGCAACACATTTCCATCTCATAAACAAATCCACCTGCCTGCCCTTGGCCCATATTCCTCCAAACATTTCTTATTCATGTACTTCTCCAAATGTCTTTTAAGCATTGTAACTGTACCCATGTCCACCCCTTCCTCTGAAAACAAAGATCAGACATACTTTCAGAACAGTGCTTCAATCCGCCAGTGCTTCAATCCACCAGAAGACTGCAAACCCTTATGGTGTTAATGGAAAGATATTTAGAGTTTGACAGATAGTGAACATATGTGAGGCCTTTGACTTTGTTTTCCATTCAGAAAAATCTAACCTTAAGCATTTTTAAAAAAAATTAGCTCAAAGGTCATCAAGGTGGAGTAGAAAAACATGTTTAATTTCTTTCTCGAGGCGATTCAGAAAACAAGTCCACTCAGAAGGATTAAGTTTGTGAAACATTTAAGACAAAGGATCAGAAATAGGCCATTTGACCCATAGAGCAGACTCCGTCATTTAATGAGATCAGAGCTAATCTAATAATCCTCAAATTCACTTTCTATCCTTTTCCCCATAATCCCTGATTCCCTGAGCTTAAAAATTTGTCTATCTCAGCCTTGAGTATGCTGAATGACCCAGCCTCAACGCTGCAAGGTAAAGAACTCCAGATTCTCCCTCATCTCTGTCTTAAATGACCCACCCCTGACTCTGAGACTTTAGTTAGAAATCTGCAGATTATGTGAGAAAGATAAGGCTCTCAGCTTTGTGAAGAAGTTCATATTGACAGATTTGGAAAGGACTCATCAAACTGTCTCCACATGCCACAGGAAAGAACCTGAAAGGAGGCAGTTAAGTAGAACCCTAAAGGGCTGATGTGGGGGATAATATTTTTAGATTTGAGCCTCTGTGACAAATGATGTTAGGAGTCGAGTAAAAGGTGAAAGATTTATACGATGTGAAGAAAAACCAGAGTATACTATAAAAGTGATTGCAAATGAAGCAAAGGTGAAGTGACGAAAAAGCTTTCATTGAGTAAGGTTTTAGGGTATGGAACTCTGATGGGGGCAAGTTCCATTGAGAGTATTGGATGATTATTTAGATAAAAATGTTGTGCAAAAATGTTATGGGAAACATCAGATTGGTGCTACCGAGTCAGTGTAGGAACAATGGGCCAATTGCCTCGTCTGCGCCATAAAGATTCTGTGATACATAGCAGGTTAGTCATGATCTGTGGTGAGAACAGTTAAGCCTAGGTTTTGGATTTTAAGAATGAACTATACCTGAAATATTAATGTCTAAAGAATACACCTTAAAGTCTTATTCTCAAAAAAATAGTGTTAAAAGAATAGATGTTATGTTAAACTTTTCCCTGAGCTAAAGTGCTAAATTCAATTCTGGTCACCGTGCTTTAGGAAGACTATAAAGCCTTGGAAGAATGCAAAAAAGGGATACAAGAAGTTTAGAATTGATGAAACACTTCAGTTACATGGACTGTTGTTGCTCTCAATGCGAGGGTGTATTTAAAGGATTCTGATAGAATACATAAAGAGAAGTTGTTTTTGTGGACTGGAGGCTCGTTATCACAGGATGGAGATTTAAGTTAATTGACAAAATATCCAATGGAGAGAAGAGAAATATTTTTAAAACATTGAGTTGTTGTGATTCGGGGCGCACTGTCTGAGGCTGGTGGAAGCAGATTAATTTGTTTCCATCAGAAACAAGAAACAACTATGAAGCTATGGGGCAAGAACAGTACAAATTGTTGAATTTCACAGATTCACAGGTGCCAGTATTGGAATGGGGTGGGCAAAGTTAAAAGTCACACAACCCCAGATTATAGTATAATGGGTTTATTTGAAAGTACAAGCTTTCGGAGCACTGCTCCTTCGTCAGGTAGCTATTGGGGCAGGATCACAGGACACCAAATTTATAGTAAAAGATCAAAATGTGATACAACTGATGTTATGTATTTCATAGAGGCATTGTAGAAATGGTAAGGCCATACAGCTGTCTCTGTGGACTGTGAATCTGTGACTGTTCTTGTCAACAAAGTTATCTGACAACAAAACTTTATATTGTGCCAAGGACAAAAATCACACGACAGTAGGTTATAGTCCAACAGGTTAGCACTGCTGCCTCGCAGCGCCAGAGACCCGGGTTCAATTCCCGCCTCAGGCGACTGACTGTGTGGAGTTTGCACATTCTCCCTGTGTCTGCGTGGGTTTCCGCCGGGTGCTCCAGTTTCCTTCCTCAGACAGGTTTCAAATAAATCTGTTGGACTATAATCCGGTGTCCACCCCAGTCCAACACCAGCATCTCCAAATTGTGGCTTATATTGTGCTGTCAGATCTATTATCACAGGGAGAGCAGTGGAGTTTTTCTCTGTGATCTTCGGGTGCTGTAGTTTACTTCTGTACCATTCTGATCAAAAGGGTTGAGGGGGAGTGGGGAAGCAAAGCGTTCAACTACCACAGAAATTTCAAAAATGCTTGACCTGAATATTTCCATGTATGTCAGTATTTTATTTAATAGTTTCTTCCTTATACAGAAAGCCACAAAAAAGACAGATAAAACCACTGTGGAAGAGAAAGAATTTATCGAGGTGTCTGATTTGTCAGATGAAGATTTAAAAGAACAACTTATAAAATATGGATTTTCTGCAGGTCCTATTGTGGGTGAGTATTAATATCGAATTACACTGCTATTATGCAGTGAAAGGCCCATCTTTATTTACTAAGGGGTTAAAGATGAGAAAGCTATCAATTAAATATAATTCTTCAATCAGACAGTTGTTTGTTGCACCATCCAGTTTTTTCAAGTTCTTCCAGAGCTTTGTGGGCATCACGGTGGCACAGTGGTTAGCACTGCTGCCTCGCAGCACCAGAGACCCGGGTTCAATTCCCGCCTCAGGCGACTGACTGTGTGGAGTTTGCACATTCTCCCTGTGTCTGCGTGGGTTTCCTCCGGGTGCTCCAGTTTCCTTCCACAGTCCAAAAATGTGCAGGTCAGGTGAATTGGCCATGCTAAATTGCCCATAGTGTTAGGCGCAGGGGTAAATGTAGGGGAATGGGTCAGGGTGGGTTGCGCTTCGGCGGGTCGGTCTGGACTTGTTGGGCCAAAGGGCCTGTTTCCACACTGTAAGTAATCTAATCCTAAGCTTTCACTTCTGTTACAACCAGAAGTCATTTCATGATGTAAAACTGAACAATTTGAATTCATGTTCCTTTCACCCTTCTCCAGCAGCTTATTTTCTTACATTTCTTGAAATTTCTTCCCATAATTTTCTTGATTATCAATATCACCATCTAGTAATATCATTCAGGCACCTTCCCATCAGTGTGAGCAGCCTGTGTTCATAACTCAGACTCCAGATTTCCACTTGTACGAGTATATCATTTCATGAGTTGTGTCTTCCGTTGATAGCTAATGTACATATTTCCTATTGGAAACTGCATGTTCAGATGTTGAATGCAATCTGTGAGGCTCCCTTTGATTATAAAAGTGTTTTTACATGCCATTCCACTGATATCATGGTTGCAATCACAGAGGTCACTTTCTACCAAAATAGTTTTGGTTACAGCCTTTAAGTGGCTCCTGAGTAGTATCAATTTGAACATGCCACTCCTGCTATGATACTACTCTTCATATAAAAGCACAATACTGTGGAAACCTGAAACAAAAACAGAGAATACTGGAGAAACTCTAGATCTGGCAGAATCTGAGGAGACAGAAACATTTTGAGTCTGATGTGACTGTTCAGAACCGAGACCTGAGACTTTTCAGTTCTGAATAGTCATAGTTCTTCATCAATCTCTTTTTTTTTTTCTTCCATTCTTCATACTTACCACAGTGTGTCCTGTCCTTTTTTTTGGAAAGCATTTGTCACTTTCAGCAAAGAAGTTGTAAAGTAACTTCCTGCGTACTAAGTTCAGATCTGCTTACGTGTGGGATTCACCCCTGCATGTAAACACTGTGTAGCTACCAAACAGGAATCATGAAACATTGTGGTAAAATTAATATCTTTATTGCAATAGTACTTTTCAGAATCCTCATTCTACCCTAACCTCCCATGTAATTACCAGTCTATTTCTTTTGTCCTCATCATATCAGTTCCATCCCATTCATTCCTATACAAGTAGTTCTTCCATAATGTGATGGTCATGTTCTTGTGTAACCCTGCATTATAGAAAAATTGCATTTCTAGAAACCATGCTTAAAAGTGTTGGCGATGTAATCACATTACAGCCAATACACATTTTAAAAGTTTGTGCTTTAAAAAGTGTCCCCAATTCATTGATCACATTACAGCAAATTCATGTTAACGAATCATACATTATAGGAGCATGACCTGCACAAACCCCTGCATTCCACCCCTCCCATGCATTGAGAGTAATGGAAAATTTTCCCTCTTTTTTTAGTTTCTGATGACTGGTAGCCCCACATATTTGCAAACATTTGGGGGAGCAGCAGAATGCTGGATATGTATTATCTTGTTACACGGTGGCATTGTGTTAGTACTTCAGTCTGAGAAACTAGTAACCATTCCTTTAGAAATACGTTTTGTAATCTTCAGGTGGTGCTGAATTTGAATGCTGAAATTTGATTGCTAATCGGGAAAGCTGGAAATGCTTTATTGTTGGCATAAAATCAGATTGTTTAATTCTACATAGTAACAACCTGGCTGCCACTCTTGGAATCTAGCTAAAGGAGATGGTTAAGAGCAACCTGATGGAAACAGCCTGTTTCCTTTAGGAGAAATAGTATTAGAATACTTTTATAGGAATAGTCTACAGGCTTCCTAACAATAGTTGTTTAGTAGGACTGAGAATAAATTTTATACCTAGTTACCTTTTTGTACCTAAAATGGCACAAAGGTCTGTAATGCTGAACTTTTCATTTCTTTATCTTTCTAACTTATTCCTAAGAATCTGTTCCTAGGTACCATAAGTGGCAACTTTGGAAACTTTAAACTTTTGTACTCATGTAAGCACATGTGACAATAAACATAATTCCAATTCTAAAAATTTGTAGAAAATGACACCATGTAAGAAAAACAATACATTACTTATGGGTGACTTGAATCTTCATGTAAATTAGAATAGCTGGATTGGCAGAGGAAGCTATGTAGAAGAGTTTTGAGAACAGTTTTCTAGAAATGTTTGTTGAATGAATGAAAGAATGATTTATGATCACATATACCTAGGGAGATAGTGAAAATTGTTCTGTCACCCCAATCTGGTGCCATTTTGAGGTACAAAAGAATAAAAAGAAAGTATTTAGAGTTCAGCTGGGGTCCTCAAAATGGCTTCAGGACTTGGTTCCCACTCCCAGCCTGCTACAGCCCCCACTCTGGGCACCGACATCACCGCGGTCAATAACCTATCACTGAAAAGAATCCACATTCCAAGCCTACTGCAGCCAGAAGTACCTACTGCACCATTGCTGCAGTCGATGCCCTGCTGCCATTCCAGGAGTCCACGTATTAGACCTACGAAACTCCCCTATCACTGCAGCTGACACCACTCCAGACTCCCTGCAACGTCAAGACAATGAGACAGCTGGTCTGGAGTGGAGGGGCTCAGTCCAAACACTACTTACCCTGACGGTGCCACCATCTTGTGGATCCTACCAGAGATCAGGCTGTTTTGGATTTGGTGATGTGTAATGAGGCAGGTTTCGATAAATAATGTCAAAGTCAAAGATCCCCTAGAAAACAGTGACCATATTATTAGTAGAATTTAGCATTCAGACTTGATGGACTGAATGGCCTGTTTCTTATCCTGGATCTTATGGACATACCTCATCTCCAGTCACTGCCAACTTGTGTGAAAATTAAAAATCACAACACCAGGTTATGGTCCAGCAGGTTTATTTGGAAGTACTTAGCTTTTGGAGTCCGACTCCTTCATCAGATAGCTGTGGAGCAGGATCGTAATGCACAGAATTTATAGCAAAAGATCACAGTGTCATGCATGCAACTGATATGATATGTTGAATAAACATAGATTGCTGTTATGTCTTTCATCTTTTAGAATGGGTTTCAAGTTTCAGTTCATTAATATATAAATCTTAGAACTTCATTCAGATCATATTCTCGAGACAACTTAGGTTTTATTAAGGTGACATCGCAGCTCAGACAATGCATTAAAGGTGTGAGGTTAGAGTCAGTCTATTTTCATTATTCAATCCAAAGCACTCTGCTGCCGACCAATACTAGTGAATATGGGATTAGTGCAGACAACCAGTGGTTGTATTTTTTTAAGAACATATTAAGGAGTTGCAGGTGTTCACTGTGTGAAATATACCTGATATGGAGATGTTAAAGTCTAGTAATCTGACTAAAGAGAAAAAGAGCTCTAATTGGCATACAGTTACTCTTTCCCTTAACCCTGTTTCCTAGCTGAAACGCTATTATATATCCTTATAGGTGCTGTCTCTTCCAAATATGCTGATCACTTGTACAAAACAGTACCTTTTTGTGTTGGATGTTTTACTTCTGTTATCATGCTTTATTGTACTTATTTGAGGTATTGAATCAGAAAGCTGCAGATAATGAGTAACATCCTAATTCTCTCCCTTACTGATGTTGTGCAGCCACCACAAGAAAGGTTTATGAGAAAAAGCTGGAACAGCTGATGGACCAGGGCTCAGTAATTGAGGAAAATCAACCAAATGGGAGCACAGATTCTGATCAGTACAGTGACACGGAGGAAGGTGAGTAAACCCAGCTTATTCACAATTGTCTTTTGTAGCTGCCAGTTTAAATAAAAGAAGATGCTGTATGAACTTTTGCAGCTACTTTTGGTATCCATCACAAAACAACAATTGTCTTTAAATCCTGAAGCAAAGACAAATTGTTGGAGAAATTCAGCAGGTCTGGCAGCAGTTGTGGAGAGAAAGCAAAGTAAATGTTCTGAGTCCTTCAGAACTCACTGGACTCTAAACATTATCTTTGCTTTCTCTGCTCAGATCTTCAACATCCGCTGTTTTACTCTTAAAACCCATCTCTCCAATTCTGTATCCTCCTGAGTTTGTAATTATCGAAATGAAATTAAATGGAACTGAATCTTCATTTTGTGTTGAGGATAAGCAGGAACCAAACTCAGTTGAGGTGTATTGACTCTCCCCTGATCCTGGTTTGACAGGAAGGAGCCTTTCCATTACAATCTCCTCTTTATACGAATGTAGGTTGTTAAAATATTTCAGATTTACTTTTATTGAAGCGTCACTTCTAATGGAACTGCTGGGCAGTAACCAGTGTTTAGTTCAGGAGCTGATTCAACTGTAATTTACACATTTATTTCATCTGCAAAGAATTTTGAGTTCTTTGTCACATTGTTCAGAGTTAACACATTACAAACTTTTTATCCTGTCCCATTTCCCTACCCTTGCCTTGCCATTCATTTTAATATTTTGCTGTCAAATATTTATTCAATTAATTTTTTTTAAAAAGAAAGTTTCCTCTTTATTCTACTTCAATTGATGTTTCTTAACAATTCTTTACAGAGGAACAGTCTCTGAGCCATTACACTAAGAGCTGGAGAAACAGATTTGCAGGAAAAATATTGAATTGTTAGAATTAGAGGAGTTATGATAATGAGATACTTTAACTACTTCAGTAATGAACAATATGTCATGAAGGGCAGAATAGGTACATGCATGTCTCTCTTGTTTTTGTGAAGAATGCAAGTTTCTTTAATCTCTTTTCAGAATGAAAGAGTTTGACTCCTAATATTGTCATGATGAATCTCTCCAGTACCATTTTTCCTAAAACAAGGTGCCAGTAATTGATCACAGTATCTTAACTACAGCCTGACCAAAGTGATTAAGTGCTATCACAAATAAAGACACAAAATGTTGGAAATACTCTTGTCTTAGAGAAGCTTCAGCTCTGGAGAGACAACATTTTAACTTTATGAAATCAACTAATTGTTAATTGTATAAATGTTGGTATACTACCTTACACGTTTTCCCATTGCATTTGCGCTGTGTTCAACACCAAATTGTTTGATTGCTGTCTAAGATTCAGCTTGTTTTATTTCTGTGAGATAGTGAGCCCCAGCGAATTGTACATTGCATTGTTTCTGTAATCAAAGAGCAGAACCTGGTGAATAACACTTACTTGTCTTTTGATTATTCAGAGATTGTAACTGAAAAGAAGGAGCTGTTTACAAGCAAGACCAAAACTCCTGTAATAACCAGGCAGAGAAAAACCGAATATAGTTGGGTAAGTGATTTACTTGGAATATTGCATAACATTGTCAGTGTTTCACAGTCAAAAATTCAAATTATTATATATTTTAAAAATTAGACAGTGCAAAAATTCAAATTATTATATATTTTAAAAATTAGACAGTGTAAAAAATTGATTAGTACAGCAAGCTTGTTTTAACCAGCACCTTAGGAACTGACACTCTCAGTAAACTATCAAAAATTATATACCCAAAATACCAGAAGTTTACTGTTTTATCCCAATATTCGCAATGTCCGGAGTAGTCAGTTGAGGATGTGAGTGAGAAAGCTCCCATGTAAAGTATAACAGTGATGTGTATACATCCTGCATTATATTTCTATTACTTAATATATAGAACATAGAAGAATACAGCGCAGTACAGGCCCTTTGGCCCTCGATGTTGCGCTGATCCAAGCCCACCTAACTTATACTAACCCACTATCCTCCATATACCTATCCAATGCCCGCTTAAATGCCCATAAAGAGGGAGAGTCCACCACTGCTACTGGCAGGGCATTCCATGAACTTACGACTCGCTGAGTGAAGAACCTACCCCTAACTTCAGTCCTATATCTACCCCCCCTTAATTTAAAGCTATATGTTTTTACATTATAATATTTGAGCAACTGGTACCTCACTGGTTCCATAGGTACCAGTTAATAAAACGTTTGCTGCATTTTGAATTGAGCAGCATAAAAAACAGGAATTAGTGCTGAAAAACATTTCAAATAGTTGAAGTTCAGAAGAATTCGTACAGATTTGTAAGTGTTTTATAATCAACCGGTTCAGATATGTTATGACACAACTCTGGAGAAATGTGCGGTGACATACTTCTGGCGCAGATGGGACCTGAATACAGGCCTCCAAGCTGAGAGGTATGGACATTACCAGTGCCAAAAGATCCATCTGCATTCAATTTATATAGTGTTTTTTAAAAATGTTGAGCAAATCTATTGCGATCTCAGAGCATAAAATAGCTTATGGGCAGTTTGTTGATGTTTTAATGAAGTACTTGCGGCTGTAATTGAACAGTTTGCTACAGCAATGTGCAAGTTCTCTAAAGAATGGTTTAATAGTCGTATTGGACTGTTTTTGCAGAATTGAACGCAATTGAGATTTAACTGCTACAGCATAAATATTCCTGATGTTATGTCATCAGGATCCAGAAATGACTCTTGATGATCTTAATGCATATTCAATTTTTAAAAATTCTTTCAAGAGACATGGGCATTGCTGGCTGGCCAGTCTTTATTGCTTGTCTACTTGCCTTGAGAAGGTGATGGTGAGCTACCTTCTTGAACTGCTGCAGTCCATGTCCCGGAGATGAATTAGGGAGGGAATTTACAGCCAGTATTGGCTAAAATAGCATCTGCTAAAATGGAAGACAGGAATATTCATTTCGTAATCTGAGCTATTTAATAGAGTATTCATGCTCAACATGCCTGTAGCAATCCTCATTAACACACTCAATGCTCTCTTCTCCTTCGGCCCTCTTGCGCTAACCTAATGGAGAACATACAGTGCAGGAACAGGCCCTTTGGCCCTCCAAGCCTGCGCCGATCCATATCCTCTATCTAAATCTGCCAGCCATTTTCTAAGGATGTATATCGCTTTGCTACCTGTCCAATCATCTTAAATGACGCTATCATTCCTGCCCCTACCACTTCCGCTAGCAATGCATTCCAGGCACCAACCACCCTCTGCATAAAGAACTTTCCACGTATATCTCCCCTAAACTTTTTCCCTGCTCACTTTGAACTCGTGACACCTAGTAATTCAGTCCTCCATTCTGGGAAAATGTTTCTTGCTATCCACGGTGTCTACACCTCATGATTTTGTCGGCCACAAAATAGGAGGTCTCCCCCCAACCACCACCTTTCCAATGAAAATAATCCTAATCTACTCAACCTATCCTCATAGTTAGCACCCTCCATACCAGGCAACATCTTGGTGAATCTTCTCTGCATTCTCTCCAAAGCATCTAATTCCTTTTGATAATGTCGCAACCTGAACTGTACGCAGCATTCCAAATGTGACTGAACCAAATTCTTATACAATTGTAACATGACCTGCCAACTCTTATACTCAATACCCCCTCCAATGAAGGAAGGCATTTCTCTGTACATAGATTTTTTTTTTCCCCAGGACTTTTCCATTTACTGTATAGTTCGCTCTTGAATTGCATCTTCCAAAATGCATCACCTCTGTACATAGATTTATCTGAATTGAACTGCATCTGCTATTTCTCTCCCCAGATCTCCAATCTATCTACATTCTGCTGTATTCTCTGACAGTCCCCTTCACTATCTACTCGTCCACCAATTGTAGTGTCATCTGCAAACGTGCTAATGGTGCAACCTACACCTTCCTCCAAATCATTTATGTATATCACAACAGTGGTCCCAGCACAGATCCCTGTGGGACACCACTGGTCACAGGTCTCTATTTTGAGAAGCTCCCTTTCACTACTACTGTCTCCTGTTGCCCAACCAGTTCTCTATTCATCTAGCTAGAACACCCTGGACCCCATGCAACTTCACCTTCATCAGCCTACCATGGGAACCTTATCAAATATATTACTAATGTCCATGTATAGATCTACATCCCTCCTCTCATCAATCAACTTTGTCAGCTCTTCGAAGAATTCTATTAGGTTCGTAAGACACAACCTTTCCTGCACAAAAACCTGCCTATCACTGATAAGTCCATTTTCTTCCAAATGGGTATATATCCTATCCCTTTGTATCTTCTCCAGTGGCTTCCCTACCACTGATGTCAGGCTCACCAGTCTGTAATTACCTGGATTATCCTCCTTTAAACAAGGGGACAATATTAGCAATTCTCCAGTCCTCTGGCACCTCCCCCATTTTCAAGGATACTGCAAAGATATCTGATAAAGCCCCAGTTATTTCCCCTCTCGCTTCCCTCAGTAACCTGAGTGAGGACTGCAGATACTGGGGATCCAAGCTTAAAAATGTGTTGCTGGAAAAGCGCAGCAGGTCAGGCAGCATCAAAACAGAAGGAAAATCCTTCTCCTTTGATGCTACCTGACCTGCTGCGCTTTTCCAGCAACACATTTTTAAGTCTAGATCCCATCTGGTCCTGGGGACTTGTCCACCTTAATATCTTTTAGAATACACAACACCACTGTGTTGTGTATTCCTCCCTCCTTATGCCGATTTGACCTAGAGTAATTAAAGATCTATTCCTAACCTCAAAGTCTGCCATGTCCTTCTCCTTCTCCTTGGTGAATACCGATGCAAAGTACTCATTAAGAATTTCACCCATTTCCTCCACTCCACGCATATTTTTCCTCCTTTATCCTTGCGTGGGCCAACCCTTTCCCTTGTTACCCTCTTGCTCCTTATATATGAATAAAAGGATTTGGGATTTTCCCTAACCCTGCTCGCTAAGGATATTTCATGACCTCTTTTTGCCGCCTTAATTCCTCGTTTCAGATTGGTCCTACATTCCCAACATTCTTCCAAAGCTTTGTCTATCTTTAGTTGCCTAAACCTTATGTACGCATCCGTTTTCCTCTTAGCTAGTCTCGCAATTTCAACTGTCATCCATGGTTCCCTAATTTGCCATTTCTATCCCTCATTTTCATACGAACATATCTCTCCTGAACTCTAACCAACCTCTGTTTAAAAGCCTTCCACATATCGAATGTGGATTTCGCTTCAAACAGCTGCTCTAATCTACATTTCCCAGCTCCTGCTGTATTTTGATATAGTTCGCCTTCCCCCAATTTAGCACTCTTCCTTTAGGACCACTCTCCCTTTAGGACCACTCTCATCTTTGTCCATGAGTATTCTAAAACATATGGAATTGTGATCACTATTCCCAAAGTAATCCCTCACTGAAACTTCAGCCACATGATCGGGCTCATTTCCCGTGCTCGAGAAAACCGCCTGGATGCCCCTACAAATTCTGCTCCGTCCAATCCTCTAACACTAAGTGAATCCCATTCAATGTTGGGAAAATTAAAATCGCCTATCACCACCACCCTGTTGCTCCTACATCCTTCTGTAATCTCTCTACATATTTGTACCTCTATCTTACATTCGCTGTTGGGAGGCCTGTAGTACAGCCCTAAAATTGTTACCGCATCCTTCCAATTTCTGAGCTCTGCCCATATTGCCTCACTGCTTGAGTCTTCCATAGTGCCCTCCTTCAGCACAGCTGTGATATCTTCTTTGACCCGTAATGCAACTCCTCCACCCCTTTTACCTTCCTCTGTATCCCACCTGAAGCATCAATATCCTGGGACACATAGTTGCCAATCATGCCGTTCCCTCAAATTAAGTCTCAGTAAACTTCAACCCAGATTTCAAACACATTCAGCGCATTACTCAGTGATAGGTAGACTAATTACTTGTGGATGTATTAAAATATGGAGCATAATTTGTTGGTGCATGCAATAAAGAGATATATATATATAAAAAATGTAGCCTTTCCAACATCCTGATCTCCCAAAGTTGTTTACAACTACTTTTCAAACATGGTCACTATTGTAACTGTATCTAATGTGGCAGTGCATTTGCACACAGCAGGGTTGCACAAACAGAAATGTAATATACGATCAGATCTTATTTCCACTTTTGGGTTTTGACTGACCGGTAACTATGTATCTGAGCCACAATTTGGTTTGCAATTAGTCTAAAGAGGCTACTTGTATTTTCTGAAATAAATACAGAAAATGGAGGATGGGAAATGTTTCTGGCTGTAACCGGCTGATCCTTATTTGAGGTATTTTAGGTGTTGGAGGTGACTACCTCGAATTCCAGGAGGAGCAGCAGTTACTGTTTTATATGCTGTTGCGTTGTTTTGGAATTTTGGAGAAAAAAAAATCAAAACAGTAAAGGGAGAGGAACAAACAAAGGCAGCACATGGTGAGGTCAGTACAGGAGAGAGTGAGCGAGAGAGAAAGAAATTCACATTGTTAACTGACACAGCAGTGAACCAGCACAATTGCTGCCTTTGCTGTTTGAATTCGGAGTGTGGACATCGGAGTGTGTCTGGGAAAATTAACAAACAGTGAAATTTACAACTAATCTTGGAGGAACCTGTTTAGGAGAGGTCACAGCACAGAAACAGATAAGTGAATATTTTTAAGTATGGCCTTACAGTAAGTCTGCAGTGGTGAGTAGAGTGGGTTCTTTCTTGATTATATGCTTTATTGAAATATGTCTCTGATTAAACTCAAAAGTTTAAGCTGTAAGTATTAAGTTAGCCTGGAGCAGTGTTTTACAGAGGAATAAGACAGTGCTATTTTCTGGGTCTATAGATTGAAAGAAGCAAAATGGCCTTTAGTAGAGCGATATGCTCTTGTCGTTTGTGGGAGTTTAGGGAGAGTTTACTCTTACTGAGGATTATATCTGCAATAAATGTCGTTGGTTGTGAATCCTATTATATTGAATGGATCGGTCAGAGAGACACTTAGAGACAATGAGGAATTTACAAGAGCAAGGGGATGTGATGGATGGCAGTTATAGGAAGGGAGAAAAGTTGCAGATACAGTCACATAGATGGGTTAATTCCATGTCTGGTTTCCTCCCACAGTCCAAAAATGTGCAGGTTAGGTCAATTGACTATGCTAAATTGCCCGTAGTGTTAGGTGAAGGGGTAAATGTAGGGGAATAGGTCTGGGTGGGTTGTGCTTCAGCGGGTCAGTGTGGACTTGTTGGGCCAAAGGGCCTGTTTCCACACTAAGTAATCTAATCAAAAAAAAAAAAAAGAAACGTAAGACAGAGGTAGATAGATAGCCACAGAAGGCTCCTGCACTATCCCCATTTCAAATAAGTATGCTGTTTTGGAAAATGTAGGGGGTGATGGATTCTCAGGGGATTGTGGCACAAACAGCCAAATTTCTGGTATTGAGACTGACTCTAATGCAATACGTTGGATTCCAAGAGATCAATTGTGTTACAGGACTCTCTAATCTGAGATGCAGACAGACGTTTGTGGCCAGCAGCAAAAAATCAGAATGGTGTGTTGCCTCCCTAATGCCGAAATCAAGGATGTCACAGAGAGAGTGCAGAATGTTCTCAAGGGGGAGAGGGACCAACAGGAGGTCATTGTACACATTGGAACCAATGACATAGGAAGGGAAAAGATGAGATTCTGAAGGGAGAATATAGAGAGTTAGACAGGAATTTAAAAAGGAGATTCTCAAGAGTAGTAATATTTGGAATACTCCTGGTGTGACGAGCTAGTGAGTGTAGGAATAAGAGGATAGAGCAGATGAATGCGTGGCTGAGGAGTTGGTGTATGGGAGAAAGATTCACATTTTTGGATCATTGGAATCTCTTCTGGGGTAGAAATGACCTGTACAAGAAGGACGTATTGCACCTAAATTGGAAGGGGACTAATATACTGGCAGGGAGGTCGTGACGAAAGAGATCAACCTGAGACTGGTACAGTTGGGAAAAGGAGCAAGACGAGATTAGGTTAGGATATCTGGTCGGCGTGGACGAGTTGGATCAAAGGGTCTGTTTCCATGCTTGTATGTCTCTATGACTCTACAAGCGATCAGGGCAGGCAGGGACAAGGCAGAGAACAAGGTAGGACTGATAGATTAAACTGCATTTATTTCAATGCAAGAGGCTAACAGGGAAGGCAGATGAACTCGGGGCATGGTTAGGAACATCTGACTGGGATATCATAACAATTACAGAAACATGACTCCGGGATGGACAAGACTGGCAGCTTAATGTTCCAGGATACAAATGCACCAGAAAGTACAGAAAGGGAGGAGGGGAGTGGCATTTTTGATAAGGGATATCATTATAACTGTACTGAGGGAGGATATTCCTGGAAATACGTCCAGGGAGTTATTTGGGTGGAACTGAGAAATAACAAAGGGATGATGATCTTATTGGGATTGTACTATAGACCCCCTACTAGTCATAGGGAAATTGAGAAACAAATTTGTAAGGAATTTTCCTGCTCCTCGGATGCTGCTTGACCTGCTGTGCTTTTCCATCACCACTCTAATCTTGACCTTACCCATTAACCTATCAGAAGAACTTACAGCATTTACAGGTTTTTCTCTATATTATATCAAAGATGATGTGATGGCCTCGTGGTAGTGTTACTAACTAGTAATCCAAAATCTCAGGCTAATGCAATCTGGTTGACTCATAGCTTATCCCTCATCAGTCAGAGGACAGTTATGAGTGACAGCCTTGCCAGCGGTATCTATATCACATGAACAAATTTTTAAAACAGAATAGTTAAATGAATAACTGATTAAAGGATAAACATTTAAGACTTTAAAAAAATTCAAGTTGTAGAAGCCACAATTTAGTGAATTAGTGAAATACTGACTTGCTAAAGCTGATCAGTGTCTTTACCTTAAAGATATAATTGGATGTGAAATTACCCACTAACCTGTTTGGGGATGTTTGAGTTGTTGTCATTTTGCAGCTGACAGAGACAAACATGTAGTAATTTATGTAACAGTCACTTTTATCTAGGTAAGAGAGTAGCTACTGTTAAAGGTTTCTAATGTGTCCATATTACAATATAATGCCAAATTTGAAAATTAAAAATCAAAACATAAAAGAAGTTGGCACTGGCTATCATCACTGGTATTGAGTATAGAAGTTGGAAAGTTATGTTAGCAGATGTACGAGATGTTGGTGAGGCCGCATCTGGAGGATTGTATTCAGTTTTGGTCAACTTGCTTCAGGAAGGATATTATTAAACTGGAAAGAGCACAGAAGAAATTTACAAAGATGTAGCCAAAACTCAATGGTGTGAGTTATGGCAAGAGATTGGACAAGCTAGGCGAGAGATTGGACAAGCTAGGACTTTTTTCTTTCGAACGTAGGAGACTGAGAGGGGTATCTTCTAGAAGTGTATAAGATCATGAGAGGCATGGATAGGGTGGATGCACTCGGTCTTTTTCCCAGCATTGGTGAATCACACACTAGCAGGCATCAATTTAAAGTTAAAGGGGAAAGAATAAAAGGGAACCCGAGGGGCAAGTTTTTTACACAGTTGGGTGGCATGCATATGGAATGTGCTGCCAGCAGAAATGGTTGAGGTGGATACATTAACAACATTTAAAAGGTATTTGGGCAAATAAATGGATAGGAAAGGTTTAGAAGGATTAGAAGTGCAGGGAAATGTGGTTAGCATGGATGGACATTTTGGTCGGTATGAACCAGTTTGGGCCAAAGAGTCTTGTCTCCATGCTGTAGGGCTCTGTCTCCAGAGCATTTATAATTCTGGTTTCTATTGTGATACTTTAAGATTCCTTTTGTTATGTTATATCTGATATGGAGAAGTAACCACTTCTAATCAGTTAGACTTCTTAAATGACCTCTTCTGGATTCCAAACATTGTTAAAGTTGAAATCCATTGATCCCTCTGTAACTGCGAAAGAAATTAGATCACAGTTGTAAAATTATTGGAATTAATTTTACGAATCTTTCTTTACCGTGCTTGTGACATGTGAATCTGATGAAGAATGAGTTAAGTCCCATTCTCCTCATAAACTGAACCACATTACTGCATTTTGAAAATATCGTGTTTTTCTCTCTAACTCCAAATTCTATATCTGTTAATTAGTCCTGACTTGGTATATCTACAAATGCCACATATAAGTTTGTTTTTAAAAATGAGATCACAAAGGCAGAGTAAGTTGTCATTTTTAAAATTTGCTTTATCTCTTCCGTTCTGTCTCCTTATTTTGCCTACCGTAAGATATTGGTGAAATCTATTTTGTCTGTACTGTATATTATTTGTTGCTGGTTTCAGCATTGCAATACATAACCATTTATCCTTGAACTTGAATGGTAGGCTGTGAAATTTGAGGGTTATCCATAAACGCACACTAAACTGTAGGAACTTAAATATTTAACTATGATTGACAGGTATAACAAGTAGGGAAACCAGTTTCAGGATCATTTAGTAACTCTGAAATCATTTTGTTTGTAAGTACTGTTTTAATTCTTTGCCAGCTCTAATTGGGTGTTGAAACATTAATTGCATGCAATCATTATATTCATTATATCTTTGTTGTCCATTATTTTAATTTTCTCTAACCTCATTTGGTTGCACTTTGTTATTTACCTTTTTGATTTGAATACAGCACTTTATAAAATTGCCCAGTCTTTCATTGGGATTGAAGATAAATGTAAATAAGCTCTAGAAGTGAAATAAAAAGAAACAGATCCTTTATGTGTGGTTTGGTGCATTGGTGTTCAAGGAAAGTAGTCCTTAACAACTCATTAGTTAGGAATTAACTAAGACATCTGTGAAGTTTATTTCTTTCAGAAGTGTTGATGATGTGTTTGTGCAGGGCTTAAAAAGCATATCAGATGTTTTTAAAAACATCTATATATTTTGCAGAAAAATTGAAGAGCTCCAATCTCTCTCTCTCATCTGCAGTTGTCATGATTAATACTAGTCCTGTGTAAAGGCAATTGCTGAATTCTGCTTTATTAGAGGGAAAACAATTTTGGTTTCCTTCATGCACCAGAACGCTTGAGTTGGTATGTGGAGTAACTTCTGTAAATCCAAATAATTATTTTCTGCAGGAAAAGCAGAGAGCAGATGGGCTGCTTAAATAAATGCCAGATAATCAGCTACCCTAAACAAATGAAAAGGCAAAGAAAAAAAACCAGGAAAGTAGGCAACTCCTGTACCACAGAGTAGATTCTCTCTCTATCTCTGTCGAGTTCTGGGTCTTTTAGTTTCTATCATTCTAAAGCCAGTTACCACAACTAAACCTTAAATGAAAGGGTTTCTATTTTCTTTATAGGTGGAACAAAAGGAAGTTGTGAAGGACAATATGCGAGAAGACATGTTCCCTGATCAGGCACCAACACCTACAGGGATCAGGTAGGATGGGGACTGCTGTACCTAAAATGGAGTATCTTTACAGAGGTTTCATTTCACAGAATCTCGGACTTACTAAAGAACCCCTCTACATAAGAAGAATTGGAAATTTATGACCAATTCCAACAGACGAGTATTTTCTTCTCTGAAGGCAGTCAGCCTGTGGAATTCTTTACAGCAGACAGCTGTGCTAGTTAGTTTGTTAAATATATTCAAGACTGTAATAGAGTAAGTATATCAAGAGTTTAGGGGGATAAGGCAGGAAAGTGAAGTTGAAGATTATCAGATCAGCCATGATCTCAGATGGATTGAATGGTTACTTCTGATCCTATGTCTTATGGTCTTAATTCATAGGGTTAAGGAAAAGAGGGAACTTTTCAAATAGGTTGGACTCTACATATTCTGAGCTGAGACAAGGACTCTGGCAAATCCAGTAACTAGACTAGTTGGTAAAACTTTAAACTACTGACAGGCAAAAAGGTTTCTGATAAAGGTAAATTTATGAATCTAAAGAAGAGACTTCAGTCTATAAGGAGAGTAGAGATTTGGAGAAAATCAAATAAATCATGTCAGAAAAGGCCTACAGAAATTGGACACTTGTGTCTAAGGATACAGTGCAAAATAAACAGCTAAAATTCAAGGTGTTTTTTGACTTTATGTACCAAAAATGTATTAATGCCAGAAACATAGATAAATGGGTTTGGTCCTTTAGTCTTTGCTGAGACCCGATTGTATGGTGAGTTGGGAATTGGGTACTCCAAAGTGTTTCGCATTTTTAAGCAAAAGGCAAGCTGAGAAAGGAGATGGAGTGCCCATGGCAATAAAACATGAGGTGAAGGTATTAGAGAGGAACATAATCTGGAAAATCAGAATGTCAGTTATGTATGGCTGAAGCTATGAAATAAAAGCCCAGAAAATCTATTGATCGGAGTAGGATATACCTGTCTCCTTTCAGGCAATAGTAGTTAGACTATAAATCAGGAAATTGGAGCGTAATAATGGGAATGAAATAATCCTGGAGGATTTGAACACTGAGTAAACCAGATTGGCAAAAGGAGCTTATGGGGTAAGTTAATGGAATGCATTGTAGGCAGTTTCCTAGGACATGATTTTAAATCTTCTGTATTCAAGTAAAGGAACATAGGAATTAGGAGTGGGATTAGGTAATTCAGCCCTTCAAGTCTGTCCCAACATTTAACATCATCCTAACTGATCTTATCCTGGTCTCAACTCCATTTTCCTGCCTGCTCCTATGTCCCGTTCTCCCACTTTCCATCAGGAATATATCCATTTCTTCCTTGAATCTGTTGATAGATTTTGTCTCTATTGCGCTCTTGGGCAGTGCATTCCACAAATTCACAGTTTCTCCTCATCTCAGTTTTGAACCAACCTCCTATCACTCTGTATCTATGGTGTATTGTTCGAGACTGTCCTTTTTACAAGCCTAGTCAAAGCAAAATATATTCCTAAACTCCTTAGCCTGGTTTTATTCCGATGAATCTGTCCTGTACCTTTCCAAGGCCTATATATCCACTGGGGTGTGTTACTCTTCAAAACCCAAAATGTATTCCTAAACTCCTTAGCCTGGTTTTATTCTGATGAATCTGTCCTGTGCCTTTCCAAGGCCTATATATCCACTGGGGTGTGTTACTCTTCATAACCCAAATTGCAACTGTGGTAAGCTTATCATGTATTAAATGCTTTTATTCATTTCATTCTTTCTGACTCTTCATTAGTGCCACTTGTCGTAAACCAATCAGAGGAGCTGCTGGGAGACCAATTGAGTTCACTTACAAGGACGCACTTCCAAGGAGGCCTTTACCCAAAATCCAGCCAGTGACACAGGTCAAATTGGAAAAGAGTAAAAGTCCGCGTTCTGTCTCCATCTGGATACAGATTGTGGTGCTTCTCATCGTGGCATTATTTCTGCTCTTAGTTTATCAAGCTATGGAAACAAACAAAGGGAATCCATTCCCTGTCATTCCTGAAGGTTCCTCAAAATCAGCGGCTGGCAGTCACCAGTGAGCAAGATGGTACAGGAACTTTAACCATTGGTACATCCTGGAGTTCAGGTCTGAACGAACAGTTCTGCGTTCTTTTTACATTGGAACGGAGATTGAGGGTTGAGGGGTTAGCAGGAGGAAACTGAACATCTGACTTCTTAAAGATGAACTGTATCAGGTCTCTGTGCCATATAAGGAAACAGAAAATTCATTTTAAAATTACAGCCTCAAACATTTTGTAAAATATTTTTCTAAGTTCTGACTTTTTTCACACTTTTTAAAAACTGATACAATTGGCACAATGAGGATAACAAAGATTTGAAGAGATACTGCAGTGTGTTTTAAATTTTAAGTCATCGTCCATAAAGATTGTATATAAAGTCAGTAGTAATGTTGAATCTTTCAAACCTGTTGAGGCATGGATAGACTATTCTTGAGGCATAAGGTCAAAAGTCTGAGTTCTAAAAATAATGCTGTGATCTGTGATGTTAGTTGAACTGTGGTAAAATGAGGATTAAAATAGAATGAAAGTTTTCTGCATTACTGCTTAAAGCAGGAAATACATTTACTGTAGCAGAATATGTTTGAAAATAATGGCATCTTTCAGTAAGCAATTTAATTGGATAGAATTACAAATCTCATCATGAGCCTAGGCACAGACTTATCAGGTTTTCTTCACCATTCGTTGCTCTTTTCAGTATGATGATTTCAAACAGCCATTTACAAATGTGTATGTGCAGTCATAACAAAGACTTTTGTGTTTTAATTGTTTAGACCTGTCGTCTTAGAAGACCTATTTATTAGCAATACTAACATTCATATTAAAATAAAATCATTAAAATAATGATGACTGAGGATTATATATATCTTGCAAACAACATTTTATTTCTTGCCAACTAGCCAATCATCAGATTTGTTCAGCTAGTTTATTTCAACTCTTCGGGATTCTCCTCATTTGCTGCCATATCTTTGCAACTCCGTCTCCTACCCTGGTATTTCTGTCAGGCTTACAATGGCTAATCAGCAGAACCTACATGGGAATTGTTTTGAGCTGCATGCTCTGTTTTATTGGGAGATATCTGGTGTTACAAGCACAACTTTAACATACTGGTTCCTAAACACTAGGCGGTCAGATCTATTATTACATTAGAACAACCTAACTGGACGAACTACATGAAGTGATTTCATTGTATGCAAAGTGAGCAACTTATTCGATGGTGTGAAGGAAGAACAACTTCAAAGAAGTTTCCAGTACACGTGGGATGGGCTGGAGAGATTTTGAAATTCCTTCTAGTGCAATGCAGCAGAAAGAAAAGATCTGTTGGAAGGAGACGTAAACAGAAATCACAGAATCTTTACCAATTGCTGCTGTCCAAAAAAGACAACATTAGATATGATCCCAAATTATTGAACTCCGCATTCATTCTGAAAGGCTGTTGGGTGCCCAATTGAACAATGAATATTGAATTTCATTACAGCAGTGTAGGTAACAAGCAAGCCCAAGTTGGAAATCGGTGAGGAGTTCAAATCACACAACAGGAAGCTCCAGACTGAGCAGAGGTGTTTCACAAATCATACAATCCCTACAGTGTGGAAGCAGGCCATTTAGCCTGAGTCCACGCTGACCCTCAAAGAGCATCCCTGCCAGACCCACCCTCCTATTCTATCTCTGTAACCTTGCATTTCCCATGACTAATCCACCTAACCTGCACAACCCTGGACACAATAAGCAATTTAACATGGCCAATCCACCTAACATGCACACATTTTACCTGCATTTAGTTACTTCCTTTAGAGGAAACAGCAGTATACAGCATCAACAAGTAGAGTGAGTGGCCAAATGCATGGCCGATATGGATAACTGAGAAGTTATCCACTTTGGCAAAACCAGGAAGATGGATTATTATCTCAATGACTCTAGGTTGGGAATGAGGAAGTGCATTGAGACCTGATTGTCCTTAACACCAGTCACAGAAAGTAAGCATACTGGTGCAGCAAGTGGTGAAAAAGACAAATGCTGCATTGGCCTTCGCAGCAAGAGAATTTGAGTATAGGAGAAAGGATGTCTTGCTGCAATAGGATAAATAAATCCCCGGGGCCAGACAGGATATACCCTCACAAGAAGTGAGGGAAGAGATTGCCACGCCTTTGACGATGATCTTTGTGTTCTTGCTGTCCAATGGAGTATCATCATCATAGAATCCCTACATCACAGAATCATTGTAGAATCCCTACAGTGTGGAAACAGACCCTTTGGCCCAAAACGTCCACACCAATCCTCTGAAGAGTAACCCACCCAGACCCATTCCCCTGCCCTGTTATCCTACATTTACCCCAGACAAATGCATCTAACCTACACCCCTCCACCCCCGAACACTTTAGGAAATTTAGCATGGCAGTTCACCTCACCTGCACATCTTTGGATTGTGGGAGGAAACCAGAGCACCTGAAGGAAATCCACGCAGACACTGGGAGAATGTGCAAACTCCACATACAGTTACCAGAGGATGGAGTCAAACCCGGATCCCTGGCTCTGTCAGATAACAGTGCTAACTACTAAGATACCATGCCGCCCAGTAGTACCAGATGATTGGAGGGTGGCAAATGTTATTCCCTTGTTCAAGAAAGGGAATGGGGATAACCCTGGGAATTACAGACCAATCAGTCTTATGTTGGTGGTGTGCAAATTATTGCAGAGGATTCTGAGAGACAGGATTTATGATTATTTGGAAAAGCAGAATTCAAAAGTCAGCATGGCTTTGTGAGGGGCAGGTTATGTGGTGAATCATTTTAGCAAGGCATTTTTTAAGGTTCCCCATGGTAGGTTCATTCAGAAAGTAAAAAGGGAAATTTGGCTATCATTTTGAAAGTATTCAGCCTGGAGTTCGGTATCCAGTGGTGTACCACAGGGATCTATTCTGGGACCTCTGCTCTTTGTGATTTTTATAAATGACTTGGAAGGGTGGTTTAGTAAGTTTGCCAATAACACCAAGGTTGGTGGAATTGTGGATAGTGTGGAGGGCTGTTGTAGGTTGCAACAGGGTATTGACAGGATGCAGAGCTGGGTTGAGAAGTGGCGGATGGAGTTCAACCTGGAAAAGTGAAATGATTCATTCTGGAAGGTGGAATTTGAGTGTAGATTACAGGGTTAAAGGCAGGAGTCTTGGCAGTGTGGAGGAACAGAGAGATCTTGGGGTCCGTATCCATAGATCCCTCAAGGTTGCCACCCAAGTTGATAGGGTTGTTAAGAAGGCGTGTGGTGTGTTAGTTTTCATTAGCAGGAGTTTAAGAACTACGAGGTCATGCTGCTTCTGTAAAGCCCTGGTTAGACAACACTTGGAATAATGTGTTCAGTTCTGGTCATTTCATTACATGAAGGATGTGGAAGCTTTAGAGAGGGTGCAAAGAAGATTCACCAAGATGCTGACTGGACTGTTTGTCTTATGAACAAAGGTTGAGGATCAACTGGTTTTTCTCACTGGAGCGAAGAAGGATGAGAGGTGACTTGATAGAGGTGTACAAGATGATGAGAGGCCAGAGGCTTTTTCCCATGGCGGAAATGGCTATCACAAAGGGTCATATTTTTAAGGTGATTGGAAGGTTTAGTGGAGATGTCAAAGTTAGGTTCTTTACACAGAGAGTATTGGACACGTGGAATGCACTGCCAGCAGTGATAGTAGAGTGAAGTACATGAGGGACATTTAAGCAACTCTTGGATGGGCACATGGATGATAGTAAAATGAACGGAATGTAAGTTAGTTTGATCTTAGAGTAGGATAAAAGGTTGGCACAACATCGAGGGCTGAAAGTCCTGTACTATGCTGTACTGTTCTATGTTGTTCTATGTTAATTGTACAGTGCCTTGGTAAGACCATACTTGGAGTATTGAGCAAAGTTTTGGTTTCTTTATCTGAGGAAGAATGTTTTGGGTATGTAGTGAGTGCAGCAAAGGTTTACCAGACTGATACCTGGGATGGCAAGATTCTGACATGAAGAGCGAATAAATCGCCTAGGACCTATGTTCGCTGGAGTTTAGAAGAATGTGGGATAGGATTTCTTAGAGACCTATAAAGTTGTGCAGGACTATATAGGAGAGAAAAAATTGTCAAATAGAAAGAAATCAACTCTGTGTAGCAAGAGTCAGCTGAATTATGTATCTTCCAGGCATTCCTCTGACAGTTGAGTCAGTTACTATAAACATTGAGATAATAACTATTCGGGTCAGGTAGTGACTATAGTCTAATAGCTAAAAATAAACTGTCCTTTGATCCCAATTTGCTGTCAGCATGCTGTAATAAATTGATGTAGTACAGAAGGGGAGCTGGAATTTATTTGAAAGAAATAAACTTAGAGCTATGAGAATAGAGCGAGGTGTGGGACTGATTTGTCTCTCAACAGAAACTTTAAAACAGTTTTGAAGAAGGGTCAAAAATATAAGTCGCTGGAAAAGCTCTGCGTGTCTGGCAGCATCTGTGAAGAAAAACCAAAGTTAATGTTTCAGGTGTTCTGAGGAAGAGTCACCGTACCCAAAGCAATAACTTTGATTTCTCTTCATAGATACTGCCGGACCTGCTAAACATTTCTAGCAACTTTTCTTTTTGTTTCTGATTTACAGCATCCACAGTTCTTTCAGTTTTTCTGAAGAAGCATCACTGGACTTGAAATATTAACTCCTGAGATCAGCTGAATATCTCCAACAATTTCTGCTTTTGTGGCAGCCACAGTTATATTATGCTGGTATGGAATTGATTGGCAACCAGCCTAAATTATTTTATATAGTCATTAATTGATAGATTTGGCCTTTGCTCTCATCCTTTTGCAAGTACTTTTTGGTTTCATTATTCTGCCAGAGCATCTCTCTTTATTAGTTTAAAGTCCTTTTTACAGCTCTGTTTATCTTTCCAGATATGGACTTTGGTCTGAGTCCATTCAGATGCAGGAATAGCACAAAAGCAAAATACTTCTGTTCCAAAAATATCTATGGTTACGTAGCTCTGCTCTTTCCTCCAGTGAGAGTTCAGTTTGTCTCTTTGACTTTGTTCATTTTCATTTGAATTTCCCTTCTTACTTTTGATGGGCTATCTAGGAAAACGCAGTTTCACAGTGTATCTCTTTCCATTGAACTGCCTGATGTCAATACATAGTGTCACGTCCTGCCACATGCACATTCTCAACTTGTCTTCAGCACTGGAAGATAGGAAGAGGAGGAATCATTGTCGTTGCAGCTCATCAAGCCGCCTCCACCATTTGATATAATCATGATTGACATTGAGCTTCACCTTTTATTTTCCTGCCTACACCTTATATTCTTCAACTCATTGACATAACAAAAATCTGCCCATCATCTCAACCTTCAATGTTGGAGCACTCACGACTGTCAGGTAGAGGTTTCTAAAAATTCACCTCCTTAAGTTGATTATTCTGCCCCTTCAGTTCAATCCTAGATGATCAATACTAATCCTGCCACATTGATCCCCTTATTTAAGGAAGCAGATCAAAGAAGGTTCACTCGAACGATCCAGAGTGAAGAGATTCTCAGGCTGAATAGGTTGGCGCTGTACTCACTGGAATTTTGAAGAATGATAGGTATTCTCATTGGGTCATATAGGATTTGTAAAGGGCTTAAGAGGGTAAATGCTGAGAGAATGTTTCCCCTCTTGGGAAAGTATATGACCAGAGGGCATAGTCTGAAAATAAGTGGGTGCCCATTTAAGACCGCAATGAGAATTTCTTCTGAGGTTTGAGTGTCTTTGGAATGCCTTGCCACAAAAAGCTGTGGGGCAAAGTCCTTGTGTATATTTAAGGCTGAGAATAGACAGACATGCTTGAGTCAAGGGTGATAAAGAAAATGCAGAAAGTGAATATCTGGCATATTGGATCAGCTGTGATCTTATTGAATGGGTGAAAAGGCTCAACAGGCTGAATGACACACTGCTGTTCTTATTCCTTCTGGTCTACACCTCTACATTCCATATTCCTCCAGCTGGGAAAAGAATCTGTCTTCTCTGCCTCCCCTCCCCAAAGGCCTATCCATAAGACGCAGTGGGGGGAGTGTGGTGGGACGAAATCCCATGCTTAATGATAACCCACTGTTGACCCTCACTCTTATACGGATTCTGCTGTTGTCAGCTCAGATTGTATGTAGCCAGAGCCAGAAGCAGGATTGGGTTTTAATTAAACTCAAGTCCTTAGCTTGGCCTTGGTCTTTCCTACCAAAAAAGGCAAAGGAGATTGTATTAGTTTACACTTTATGCTTATTGTTATTTGACAGACTGCTTTGCAATTCTTTTACTGCTGAATTTGTTTACTGTTGTGCCAAACCTCCTCATCTTGAAATTTGTTCACCATTCTTGAGTTAGAAGAGATTAACTAAATCCCCTGCATGTGCAAAAGTTGGGTGATGAGCTAGAAGCTCAGTAGTAGGAGATACATGGTAACATCATCCCACCTGCAAATTCCCCTCCAAGTTACTCTCCATCCTGGTTTCAAAGTCAACTACCATTCCTGCAATTGGGTTCATCCTGGAACTATGACATTGTGGGTCTACCTACAGAACATAGACTGCAGCAGTTTAAGAAGGCAGCTAGCTCACCATCAACCTCGAGGGTAACTGGGGGCAGGCAGTCCCTGCTCTAAGAAAGATGTTGTTAAACTTGAAAGGTTCAAAAAACATTTCCAAAGATGTTGCAGTGGTTGGGGACGGGCGTTTGAGCTTCAGGGAGAGACTGAATAGGTTGGCATGCTTTTTTTCCCCTGAAGTGTTGGAGGCAGAGGGGTGAGCTTTGAGAGGTTTATAAATTCATGATGATGAATAGCCAAATTCTTTTCCCAGAGTAGGGAGTCCAAGACTAGTGGGCATAGGTTTAAGATGAGAGGGAAAAGATTTAAAGGGGACGTAAAAAGCAACTTTTTCACACATAGGGTGGTGCACGTGTGGAACAAGCTGCCAGAGGATGTGGTGCAGGCTGGTACAATTACAACATTTAACAGGCATCTGGTTGGGCACATGTATAGGAAGGGTTTAGAGGACAATAGGACTAAATCAGATTAAGATAGATAGTTGGACCCAAGGGTCTGTATCTGTACTTTATATCTCTGACTCTAAATGCAGTGTGGGAATGAGGTGATGTGCTGGAGAGGAAGTGTGTGCTTTACCCAGAAACGGCAGGCTGACTGCGGCTGCGCCAGGGATTAATTCCGCCTCTAGGTCACATGCGCCGCACATGAGCCAATGATTGGACATTGCGTCACGGTGACGTAGTAAAGGACGCATTAATTAGCCGGAGGTCGTGGGGCTCGAGCTGCCGCCGCCATCTTACAGAGAGCTCGGTGTTAACGGCCATGTACCCGAGCTCGCTGCTCGCCCTGTCTGGGGGAAACCCCTTCAATGCTCCCCGGTTCCAGCTCCTCACAGAGCCCGTCTCCCCTCCTACACGCATCGCCAACAAGGCCGCGCCACCCGCTGACCGGGTCGTCCCTCGCCGGAGGCTGGCCGCGGCCGCTGCAGCTCCCGCCATCACAGGTAATGCCCAGCGACTGGGGACAGAGCACCAGGGGGAGGTACAGGAGCAGACTGAGACTCCGGGCTGGATGGAGAAACGGGGGTTACAGTGAGGGGCCTGGTCCCCTGGATCGACAGGCCGCTCACTCCGGGGACCTGAGGCCTAGTGTGCCCTTGGCCGGGTGTGAGGCTGACCTCCGCGGGTTGATGCCCGCTATCGTTCCCCGGGGCCTGGCTCCACACTCACCTCTCTCTCCTTTCCCCCCTCCCCTCCCTCCCTCACACACAGAGCAGGAACAGTACAGTTGTGAGTATGGCTCGGCTCGCTTCTACGCCCTGTGCGGTCTGGGCGGTATCCTGAGCTGCGGGACGACCCACACGGCCGTGGTGCCCTTGGACTTGGTGAAGTGCCGGATTCAGGTTGGAGCATAATTCCTGTCCTCCCACCCCCACCAGAACTCCCTGGGGCGGGGCCCGGCCCGGCCCGGAGAGAGGGCGAGGGTGGTTGGCGGGGGGCGGGGGTAGCTGGTGGTCCTGGGACCACCCCCTTCGCCCTCTCTTGGTGCTGCATGTACTAACCGCATGGTGTGTCTTTGTGTCTCACTGACTGCAGAGGAGTACAGCTGCGAGTATGGCTCCGCCAAGTTTTATGCTTTGTGTGGATTTGGAGGTGTGTTGAGCTGTGGGCTAACACACACGGCTGTGGTGCCCTTGGATCTGGTGAAATGTCGCATTCAGGTGTGTATCCACGTTTTCAGCGAGCTGTACTGAGCTTGACTGCCAGCTCCCAGTCAGTGCTCAAACCGGTGTTGCCTTTCTGTCCAGCGAATAGCATGAAGGGTTGTTCCTGGTGTAAAGGTACCCAATACAATTGTGGTAGTGACAGTATTTTTGGCTAACTAGTGTTCATTGCAGGAATTATTGTTGCTAAGATTACATCACTTTACAGTATGGCTTGATTGTCATAAAATTAATTCTAAATCAAAAATGTATCATGTGTACTCATGAGTGCTATGAAAAGTTTACAAATTGCTATCTTGGAATCATTGAATCCTTATGGTGTGGAAGCAGGCCATACGGCCATTAGACTACACCAACACTCCAAAGAGCATCCCCACACTCTTACCCTGTCCCTGTAACCCTGTGTTTACCATGGCCAAGCCACCTCACCTGTGCTTCATTGGACTGTGGGAGACAGGGAGAATGTGTGTGGGGTGTTTGGCACAGATGATTGTGCCTAGCACGGATTCTTAAGTACAAATTCTTGTGAAAAAGTTAGAAAAATAAAGAAACATCCAGTATTTCAGCACTTTGTGCCATCTTAGTATGTAAGTATAAAATCATGAGAATAAATTAGAAAAATATATAAACAAATTCAGTAACAGTCTGCTCCAGCACCTAGCCCCCAGATTGCACCGGGCTTTGCCTCAAGGCTGGGAATCTGCACTGAGTATGGGATCCCGTAACTGAGTCTGAGATTACATGATGGCTTCACTTGAGGCTCAGAGGCAGGAGATAAGGAAGATGGGGGGGGGGGGGCGGGGTAGGTGAAGAACACAAGAAAAGTAATGGATGGAGTAGATGAAGTCTAGTTGAGATGTTTATGGGTTTTGCGAGTTAGTCACTTTCATAGCACATATTACTTGACTGTAAATGCTTCTTGTCCACCTACGAAACCCCCTTCTCTGCCTGCCTCCTTGTCAGTATAGCGGTGCTTTGTGGAACTTTTGAGTACTCCAAAATGTAGCATTTTTAATGAAAATGAAGCTAGTAATGGAATCTTCAATATCGTAGGAGGCTGTATATGAAAGTCTGGTTACATAAGTAACTAGTTTCTCAAGAGTTCACCTTCATAGGCTGTTACACTGTTCCTTTCATGCCCAAGTGTGCAGGTGAGATCCTGTATAGGTCAAATGAGATGAATGGCCTTGACTTAGAGGCAATTGTTTAGCTTGAGGGAGACTGCTGCCTGCATGTTAAGATTACATCATCTTTTCTCTCCATCCCCAAAAACTCTTAACGTATTTATCCCAACTAACTAAGATAGCAGGCAGCCTTCATTCTGGGTTAACATTTACGGCAGGGTTTGAACATAGAGCTTGTGCTGAGTGAATATCATCACTGGGTCAAGCTGGTACTGACAGCATGGAAGACTGGCCTGCCTTGGTTTGATGGGTACAATGCATGATCACTCTTGACTTGTATATGAAACTGGCGAGTTTAATAGGATGAAGTGTGACTTGTGCTATCTTGTGTGAAATGATATTGTTAACTATGAAAGCGTTGAAAAATGCAGTTGTGCCAAGTTCACGTGCCTGTCTACCCAGTTCTGTTTGTCTTGTACAACTTGGATCAGCTACAGTACTGAAAAATAAGGGGGAATGTAATTAATTCAGTTGTCATTTGACTGCTAAACAGTGTGCAAGCCAATTTATGTTGCTTTGCTGGATTGGGTTTGTGATATACAGGAAATCTGGATTCTCTTCAGTGTGCAAGTTTTTTATTGCTATTTTAATGTTGATTCTCCATTCCTGGATGAAAAATAAATGGGAATTTTGTCTTTTACATATGACCTTTTTTGCGTTCTTGTGATTAGGTAGACCCTGGAAAATACCAGAGCATCTTCAAAGGGTTTTCTGTCACTGTGAAAGAAGATGGTATTCGTGGTCTGGGAAAAGGTTGGGCCCCAACCTTCATTGGTTATTCGATGCAAGGGCTATGCAAATTTGGTTTCTATGAAGTTTTCAAGAACATATATGGTGAACTACTAGGTGAAGTAAGTATTTTCCTAGAGTTCTTTGTTGCTGAGAGTGCGGCACTTTGTGCTCAGTGGGTGAAGATGAGTGTTATGCACACAAGATCAGCCACATTCATATAAAAATATTTTGTTGGGGATTTTTTTTGGATTTCTTTAAAGATAGAGAGGTTTGTGTTCTCTCTCATTGTGTTGTTGGTAATCGCGGTAAATAAGTAATGCTAAATATCAGTCGATAGTGGGCTGCTGGAAAAGCACAGCAGGTCAGATCAGGCAGCATCTGAGGAGCAGGAGATTTGACGTTTTAGGGCAAGAGCCCTTGATCGGGAATCCTTTTTGGACTCTTACACAAAACGTTGATTCTCCTTCTCGGATGCTGCCTGGCCTGCTGTACTTTTCCAGCACCCCACTCTCGACTCTGATCTCCAGCATCTGCAGTCCTCACTTTCTCCAATGCTAAATAGCAGAGGAACAATCCCATTGGAGTTTTGTGTGGGCAGAGATGAAGTCTTGTTGGGATAGGTGGGGAATTTGAGGCTGAAGATGTTGCCTCAGGAGTGAGAATCCAGGTAGTAGAGTTGAGTTGAACTGTCACGAAGGAGACTTGGAATTCTAGCAGTTCACATTAATTTGTTGCTGTTTGAGTTCTTCCTGTATGAAGTTAGATTTAAACTTCCATGCTCTGCTTTCTGTAATCTGCTGTAGATTTTACTAATTACATTAAGGGGCTTAGTTGGATTCCTGTTTGTGA
This sequence comes from Chiloscyllium plagiosum, assembly GCF_037043375.1. Lineage (NCBI taxonomy): Eukaryota > Metazoa > Chordata > Chondrichthyes > Orectolobiformes > Hemiscylliidae > Chiloscyllium > Chiloscyllium plagiosum. The sequence goes on from NW_028270161.1 coordinate 61,024,440, forward strand.
TCAAAGACCCTTCCTTCTGATTGAAGTAGGAGCAGTTAAGTTTGTAAAACACCACAGTTCTAGCCCACCGCCCTCATTCTTTAACCAAGTGCTGTTCAAGGTTGTGTTTTTGAATTTACAATCTCTGTGCTAAATATGTGACTGTGCATCAAATTTAACTCCACTAGCATTGATCCAGGTTTTCATGTAGGACCAGTCTGGAGCTGCAGTAAGAGTTGGAGTTAGTCATAGTCATAGATGTACAGCATGAAAAGGGACCTTTTTGATCCAACTCAACCATACTGACCAGATATCCCAACCTAATCTAGTTCCATGGGCCAAGTGCTGGCAAATATTCCTCTAAACCCTTCCTATTCACTACCCATCCACATGCCTTTTAAATGTTGCAGTTGTACCAGCCTTCACTATTTGCTCTGGCAGCTCATTCCCCACACGCACCACACTGCGTGAAAATGTTGCCTCTTAGGTCCCTTTTATATCTCTTCCCTCTTGGCTTAAACCTATGCCCTCTAGTTCTGGACTCCCCCACCACCAGGAAAAGACTTTGTCCGTTTACCCAATCCATGCCCCTTGTTCCAACTTGTCTAATTTTGCCTTCATCTGTAGGGTCAAGGTGTGTTGAGTGTCTTGGTGCTCTGTATAGAATTGTTACAATGTGAAGATGTTATCATATTTCAAGTCAACAGACTTTAGATTTATAATCAGGAGTGGTATAGTGACTGAAGGCAGGTCAGTTACAGTACTCAATACTGGGCACCATTTGAGAATGAAAAGAATTTCCTTTTGAGTACTGAGAACTAATGATTGTATCTGTCCTATTGAATACACAATCTTTCTGTCTCACTCTAGGAAAACGCTTATCTCTGGCGTACGTCTTTATACCTTGCTGCATCTGCCAGTGCTGAGTTCTTTGCTGATATTGCACTTGCTCCAATGGAGGCTTGTAAGGTCCGTATTCAGACTCAGCCTGGCTATGCCAACACTCTTAGAGAAGCTCTTCCTAAAATGCATGCTGAAGAAGGTCTCTGGGCGTGAGTATGGGTTACATTTATTAAATTAAAAGTCAAACACATTTCCTTAGATCCATCTTTGGGGCATATCTGTTTTGCTCTGTTGGCAGAACTCATTGCATTGCAGTGAGGTTTTTCAGCTTAGTTATCAGATAGTCCACAACTTGTATGGTTGCATAGTCAAAGGTGCTTGAGTCATTGATGTGTGAGAATAATATACCTGCGTATTAGCCACATTGTTCCAATGTGAACAGTCTGTATTCAGCAAGCTGTTTTCTGCCATTGGAACTTGGCTGGTTTGCGGACATGAAAACAAATTTTGTTTTCAAGCCATATGTCTTGAGAGCAATGTCTACCAATAGGAGTCTAACTTTTTTATCATTACTTAGATGTCACAAAATTGAAACAAGTCCAGTGTATGCAGGCACGTTGGTGTTCCAAGTCAATTAATAGATTTCTCCTCACTAGAGGCATCATGTTTCCGGTCAATGAGCCTGCAGAATTCAGCCTTACCTTTGCCTTCAATACTGAAGGACTCTGCTTCTAACACATGACCTTCTTAAGGAAAATTGTTTCCATCATTTGTCTCAAATGGGCAATCCCTTTGTTCATGAGCAGTGACCCCTTAGTTCTATCTCCACAGTCTAAATCTCTTATCTGATGAGCTGTGTTTAAAAATCTCACAACACTAGGTTATAGTCCAACAGGTTTAATTGGAAGCAATACTTTTGGAGCGCTGCTCCTTCATTAGGTGGTTGCCTGAAGAAGGGCTTATGCCCGAAACGTCGATTCTCCTGTTCCCTGGATGCTGCCTGACCTGCGCTTTTCCAGCAACACATTTTCAGCTCTGATCTCCAGCATCTGCAGACCTCCCTTTCTCCTGATGAAGGAGCAGCGTTCCTAAAGCTAGGGCTTCCAATTAAACCTGTTGGACTATAACCTGTTGTTGTGATTTTTAACTTTGTACACCCCAGTCCAACACTGGTATCTCAAACTGATGAGCAGTGTGAGGCTTTGTAACATAGCTGAGCTTTTAAATGGATATTTTGAATCTTATCTAGCATAGAGAAAGATTTTGTCAATATAGAAATCTGAGAGGTGCTATGATATACGTGAAAGAAATAGCATTGAGAGAGGAGGTGTTAGTGGTTTTAAAATGCTTGAAAGTTGATAAATCAATTTACATATCCCAGGCTGCTATGGGAAGCATGGAAAGGTTATAACATTGTCAAATTCTCTATGGCCATGGGAGAGGTGCAGAGGACAGCTAATGGGATGAGTAAATTAGGAAATCTGACTAGTGAGTCTAACATCTGGGAAAGGAAAACTATTGGAAAATGTTCTGTGGACAGAATTAAGCTCTACCTGGCGAGGCAAAGATTAATCAAAGATAGTTATATGGCTTTGTCATGTCAAACAAATTTGATTGAATATTTCAAGATAACTGAGGTTAGTGTATTTGATCTAGTCTGGATGGACTTAACAAGATCTTTGACATGGTCACATGTGAAGTCTTGTTATTAACAACAGTTTATGGGATCTAACGTTTTGGCAATTGATTTTAAAATTTTAAAAGCATGGGATGACGATTGAATTGTGGTTTTTGCGATTGGAGGCCTGAGTCCAGTGGCTTCACAGGGTTCAGTACTGGGTCCTTTACTGTTGTGTATATTAATGATCTAAAATGAATGGAAGTGGTATGATTAGTAAATTCTAACGTGATATGAGATTTGGTGAAGTTGGAAATGTCGGAGAGGATCGTTAGACTCTGATAGAGATGGGCTGGTCAGATGGCACTATGGTGGTAAATGGAATTTAATCCTGAAAAGTTGAGAGGTGATCCATTTTTAGAGGACAAATAGCAAGCGGGTACACATTAAACTTTAGGATCTTCAAATGCAGAAGATCAAAAGAACCTTGAAGTCCATGGGTCTTTGAAAGCAGCAAGACAAAAGGCTTTTTTTTTTAAAAAAAAAGCATGACTTCAATACCTTGATTAATGAAGGCAAGCATTTAGACAGGGCATTGTGAATGAACTGTATATAGTTTCGCTACAGTGTATTTTGTGCTGTTTTGACTGCCACGTATAGGAAGGGTGTGATTTTGTGGGGAGGGTACAGAAGAGATTTGCTGGAATGCTTCTCGGCTCTAGATTTTGGATGTAGAAGTAGGGGTTGGGATTTAAATTGCAGTGTCTTATCAAATTTATTGTAAAGCTTTCTTTATATGTGCACTTGCCAGATTCATTATTTGGCGAATCTGCTGTTTTTTGAGGTATGTTAATTTGACAATTATAGGTTTTCTAATTCAAGTTCTGTTTATGTAGATTAAACCAAGATTAATTGAGATGTGCCAAAAGAATGATTTGAGTAGAATGTGGAATTATTACAATTAGTTGGCATGAGAGCTTGAGTTTTAACAAACTTTATTACTCTTTCATTAGATTTTACAAAGGTGTTACCCCTCTGTGGATGAGGCAGATTCCCTACACGATGATGAAGTTTGCTTGCTTTGAGCGCACGGTTGAAGCATTATATAAATACGTGGTGCCTAAACCTCGTGACAGTTGTACCAAAGCTGAGCAACTGGTGGTGACGTTTATTGCTGGTTATATTGGTAAGAGAATTATTTGATTGTCTGGCATAAACATTTTAGCTATCCTCTGTGTACATGCTTTTGGTGCATTTGTTAATGCAATGTTGTTTGTAGATGCCTTCAGACATTGAGCCTCCTCCACATTTTGTCTTTATAACAATAAGAACAGTTAACCAGCACCACATGTTGTAGATGCTGGAATAACAGTTTTCAGTCTTTGCATTGAAATGTCTGCTGTTCACATGTTTTGATTCTGTATTCCTTTCTTTTTAAAAAAAAAAAAAAAAAAATTTTGAAATTTTCAATTGAACTTGATCCTTGGCAGCTTTTTGCAGAGAAAGTATGTGAGAAGGCCATTCCTCTATGCTATAGAATTGACCACTATCTGTTTCTTTCAGCTGGTGTTTTTTGTGCTATTGTATCTCACCCTGCTGACTCTGTGGTGTCGGTACTGAACAAGGAAAAGGGTAGCAGTGCATTACAGGTTTTGAAAAGGCTTGGACCTCTAGGTAAGCCATTGTTCTACATATCAAAGTGCAGCATTTCCAAATTCAACATGTGTAATCTATTGACCCCATTGAACATTTGTTTTTCAGGAGTGTGGAAAGGGCTTTTTGCCCGTATTATCATGATTGGCACTCTGACTGCCCTACAGTGGTTTATCTATGACTCTGTTAAGGTCTACTTCAGGCTTCCTCGTCCACCTCCCCCTGAGATGCCAGCATCGCTGAAAAAGAAGCTTGGGTTGATGTAAAAATGGGTGGACTTCATTTGTTGCCCTGGCTAAGTCAGATATGTCTCATAAGGCATGTAAAAGACCTATTTAATACTGAGAATATCATGTCTGTAATGTCATGTTGATGAAGCTTGGCAGTGAGTGCAGAGTATTCATCAACACCAATTCTGAATAAAGAACAGTGACCCAAGTTTTAGATGTGGTCGTTTATAATTGGTTTATTTAAACGTGATTGTGATTAAAACAAATCATTTCATTCTAGAAACTCAGTATTGGTGAACAGCTAAACCCACCTGCACTTTTTGCACCACACCTTTTTTAACTCAGTACAAAATGTTTCAAGCCTGTAGATATTAGTGATGGTGCCTGGGTTTGTAAATTTCAATGCCAGTAGTTTTAGATTTGGTTGGAACAGCTATTTAAAGTCAACACACTCCTTGGGTGCGTCTTTTGTGGGATGTCTGTTCTGCCTTGCTGGTGGTTCTTTTAACCCTGGTGTTGGGTTCTGCAATGTGCTGACAGCTCATATTTATCAACTTTAAAGGTTGCACATGGTAACCCATCCGTTCTGATGTCCGTGACTAGGCTGTTGTGTACCATCAGAACTTTGCTGTGTGGACATTTCACCAAAATTGATCTTGTTTAAATGTAATAAAATGAGATGTTCGCAAGCTATTCTAGCTGCTTAGTGACCCCATGACTCCATTGCTGGTTGTGCAAAATCCTCTTTTTTTTAATATATAGAAGTGTCTGCATCAAGAAATGACTGATCTTGACAATAAAATGGCTGTAACATTGCAATTCCCTGTTATGTTTGCCATTTCAAAGTGTTAAATGTTGAATAACCTGTCTTCTGCTAAAATGGAACCAAGAGACACTGATTTTGTACATGTTATTATTATAGATTCCACTCTTGGGTTTTTTGGTTGTTTTGGGTCAATAAGCATTAAAGAATATTTGCAACAGTCAATTTTTCTCATTTTACTCTTTTGAATGTGTTCACTTTCTTAATGATATTTCTGATATTAGTTCTAGTCTTGATTCAGGATTGGTTAACTTGTCTAGATTAAATGACGCTTTTTGGATTGGAATACTGTTAACTAAGTTGTGCAAAGTAAACATTTACTATATTAATGTATCAAAATTTTGTTCACAATATAAAAATAGGTGGAAATGCATGTCATGTGGGTTTAGTTGGGTGGGTGGATAAAAGCTTGACAATGTGTTTTCACAGCAACAATAGAACAAGATGAGGTCTTGCAGCAAGAACTCAGGAGAACTATGTAATAGAAGTAGGAATCTGAAGGTTGTTATCTCAGGATTACTCCCAGTGCCATGTGCAAGTGAGTACAAAAATGAAATAGGACAGATAAAGATGTGGTTGAAGAGTTAGTGCTGCAGGGAGGATTTTAGATACACGGATCACGGAGACTGCTCCTGAAGAAAGTGGAACCTGTACCAGAATGAGATGACCTTTTGTTGATATCAGTTTAAATTGGTTTGGAATGGGGCACAGAATAACATTTTAATGCAGAAGGTGGTGCATGTATGGAATGAGCTGCCAGAGGAAGTGGTGGAGGCTGACATAATTACAACATTTTGTAAAACCGATATAAAATAGGTAGGGTTTAGAGAGGGGTATGGGGCAGGTGCTGGTAGAAGAGACTAGATTTATTTACGATATCTAGTCTTCATGTGTGAGTTGGACCTAAAGGGTTTGGTTCCATGCTGTACATCTGATGCTATTTGGACATTTCACCCCTCCCTCCCCCCACTATAAATTGAGATAATCAGTATAAAAACTTTATGGGGGAAGATTTTGTGAAATGTATACAGGAAAGCTTGATATATCAACATCTAGATGGCCCTACAAGGGATGGTGCTGTACTAAACCTAATTCTGGACAACAAAATCCTCAGTTCTGAGGTGACAGTGGAGAGAGCATTTTATTGATAGCTACCACAACGGTTTTTCTCTTTGCACATGCAAACTAATTCCAAAGTCCTTTTTTGGGACTAAAGCAGAATCTGACCAAAATAGACTGGAAGCAGTTTTTTGAGGGTATATCATTAGAAATGGGGATTCATAAAAATACTGGGGGAATGCATGTCTAACATATATTTCCTTTGGGCTTGTTGTTCCCACATTTTACCCTAAAGAACCTGGATATCTCTGAATGTTCCAGACTGGATTAAAAGGAAGAGAGGCATATAACAGTTAGGAAAGGAGCAAATCAACAGAATTGTAGGAAATGTGGGGAGTTCAATTAAACAGTTAGGAGAGCAAAGACAGCATTATAACAAGTGTCCAGAATAACCAGTGAATGAGTTGGGCCTATTAGGAAATAGTAGTCAGTATCATGCAGCAGAGAAACAGTTCCTTTGGCCCAACCACTCTAGCCAATATTCCTCTATATATCTTTTCTATTCATGTACTTATGCAAATATCTTTTAAACATTGTAACTGTGGGGGTGGAGAGGTCAGGTGGCTCAACACTTCAACTCCCCCTCCCACTCCACCAAGGACATGCAGGTCCTTGGACTCCTCCATCGCCAGACCATAGCAACACCCTGGCTGGAGGAAGAGCACCTCCTCTTCTGCCTAGGAACCCTCCAACCACAAGGGATGAACTCAGATTTCTCCAGTTTCCTCATTCCCCTCCCCCCACCTTGTCTCAGTCCCAAACCTTGAACTCAGCACCACCTTCCTAACCTGCAATCTTCTTCCTGACCTCTCCACCCCCACTCCAGGCTATCACCCTCACCTTAACCTCCTTCCACCTATCGCATTTCCAACTCCCCTCCCCCAATTCCCTCCTCCCTACCTTTTATCTTAGCCTCACTTTCCTCATTCCTGAAGAAGGGCTCATGCCTGAAATGTCAATTCTCCTGCTCCTTGGATGCTGCCTGACCTGCACTTTTCTAGCAACACATTTTCAGCTCTGATCTCCAGCATCTGCAGTCCTCAGTTTCTCTAGAACAAAGAAACAAGACTGGCTATTCTCCAGTCTTCTGGGACCTTGCCTATGTCAAAAGGGGATACAAATATCTCTATCAAAACCCCAGTAATCTCCTCCCTTGCCTCCTTCAGTATCCTGGGAAACATTCAATCAGGCCCTGGGGACTTATCAATCTTAATGTTTTTCCATACACCCAACATCTCTTCTGAATATCAACATGCTTTTCATTATCAACATATCTTACTATTAACCATACCTTCTTTTCTGGATGAATTCCATCATTTGTCTTTGAGTGAATTGATATTTTTCTTAGCTACCCCCGACTGCTAGTATACTTATAAAATGCCTTGGGTTTCTCCTTAATCCTACTTGCCAATGACATTTTTTGGTCCCTTATAAACTAGGAAGGCTATCATTTAAGTTCTTTTCTGCTTCCTTTATATTCCTCAAGGGCCTTGTTTGATTTCAGTTTTCTAAACCTTACGTGTGCTTCCTTTCTGTTTTGACCAACCTTTCAATATCTGTTATCATCCAGGTTTCCCGAATCTTGCCGTCCTCATTTTTCATCCTCACAGGAATATGTGGTGAACTGATAAAGAAGGTAAAAGCTCATGGGATCTAGGAAAACTTGGCAAGTTGGATCCAAAATTGTACTAGTGGCAGGAGACAGAAAGCAGTGATAAAGTTGTTTTTTGTGACTGGAGGCTGATATCCATTGGCATATCACGGGGAACCCTTGTTGCTTGTGATAGATGTAAACAATATAGATAAGAATATTGTGGGAGGGGAGATTGATAGGTAAGTTTTGCAGATGACACAAAAGGTTCGCCAGGAAGGTCACATTGAGGAGGAAGGTGTTGGGTTACAGTAGAATATAAAGAGATTGATCACATTCAATTTAATCCTGATAAATGGGAGGTGATGTGAAGAAATTTCTTCTCTGAGGGCAGAGAAGAAATATTTGGAATTCTCTATGTCAGAGTTGTGGAGGCCAGAACACTGAAAATATTTAAAGAGAAAGTAATCTTTTGAAATATTGCAGAGTAGCAGACATGAATGAACTAGTACAAAAGGAGTTGAGGTCTCAGGCAGATCAGCCATAATCCTGTTGAATGGCAGGGCAGGCACAAGAGGATGTGCTAGCTGTATTAATTAGCTGATTTTTAGTATGTGCCAGGGCAGCTGAATGGATACTGGGACTGGGGACAGGAATACAGTTTGTGATTTGTTTTGCTTTGTTTCCCCGGGTCCATCCTTTAGCCTAAGACAATAAGAGTACCTGGATTTCTCAATGTGTCCTGCATGTCAGAAGTTTGACAAACTGCAGAACTGTGCACCAGCTATGTAAAATCATGCTACAGATAAGTAACTGAATTACATTAAACAGATCTCAATCCCATCAGATCCATGTTGAAGACTTACAATTGAACACCCATTAGCCTTCTGATTCAACATTACACCCCTGTCATGTTTTTAATGCTTAAAGCTTCCACTCTGACAATATTTTGCGATTTTGTTTTAGAAAATGGGAGCCTGCACTCTACACTACAGCAAAGTATGTCTATACCAGTTTATTTTTAATGTTCATGGGATATGGGCATCGCTGTCTGGCCAGCAAGTACTACCCATCTCTAGTTGCCCTTGAAAAGGTGGTGGTGAGCTATGTTCTTGAACCACTGCAGTCCACCTGCTGTGAGTTGGCCTACAATGCCATTACAGAGGGAATTCCAGGATCTTGACCCTGTGACATTGAAGGAATGGTGATATATTTCCAAGTCAGGATGGTGAGTGGTTTGGGGGGGGACTTTGCAAGTGATGGTGTTCCCATGTATTTGCTGCCCTTTTCCTTCTAGATGGAAGTGGCCATAGGTTTGGAAGATGCTGTCTATGGATCTTTGGTGAATTTCTGAAATGCATCTTGTAGATAGTACGCACTGCTCCTATTGACCATTGGTAGTGGAGTGGATGTGGTGCCAATCAATAACATAGAACAGAGCCTATTCCGCTATTCAATAATATCACGGCGGATCTGGTTATGGTCTCCATTTTTCTGCCCTGTTTAAAAAGAGCAATGATAGTTTAGACTGCCTCTGGTAGGGCAATGTAATAAAAAGCCAAGAGGACCAAGTTAACTCAATTCAAAATATTGGGATCATGATGTAATACTTGCCTGTATGCCAGCCTCCCTTACCCATCACTCACTCACTCATTCACCAAAAATCTAACTCAGCCTTGAACAAGAAAGACCTAACCTACTCCAACCGCTGGGAAAGACAATTTCACATTGAATGACCCTTTTCGAAAACAATTTCTCCTCATTGTTCTTAAAATAGAGACCTTTTTTTGAAATTGTTCTATAGTTTTAATCTGTCTCCACAAGAGGAAGCATTCTGCTGGCAATCAGCATGATTAGTCTCCACAAGATCTTATTTCAGTAAGATTACCCCTCATTTTGCTCAACTGCATCTCAAGGAGGCAATGGCCTAGTAGTATAATCGCTAGACTGTTAATCCAGAAACTCAGCTAATGTTCCACGGTGAAGTTTGAATTTTAAAAAGGAACCTGGCATTAAGGGTCTAATTATGGTCATAAAACCATTGTTGACTATCAGAAAAACCCATCTGCTTGACTAATGTCCTTTAGAGAACACTGCAAGCACATAGCAAGCGATTCATCAAGACATGGGATATTCATTACGATATTCCACGAGCAACAGAACAATTGCACCTGTGAGGTTTGGCCATGTAAAGCCATATATAAATGTAACTTGTTCATTGCAGAAAAAAATATTTTTGGTTTCCTGATATGTTTTATGATTTGCTGAATTGTGGCAGCAAGAGCAAAGGACAAAGACTGAGAAATTCATCCATAGCAAACTCATCAAAAATGTACAGGAATAATTACTCACCTGGGTAGGTACATTAATTCAAGGAGATAGGTCACCACCATCTCCTTAGGGAATCTAGGAGGGATACGTAAAGGTTATCCTTGTCCATGATATTGACATCACAAGAATCAATATAATGGTAGAACAGTAGCATATTACACAGGTCTGACTGTGTGACAACTCAAATTCGCAATGGTAGATGATGAAGTTTAAAATCCATTCAAAAATCTTAAACTAAAAGTGAGCCGAATGGTAATAATGAAACTGTTAACAATTGTTAGAAAAATCCATCTAGGTCAGTAATGTCCTTTAGGGAAGGAAATCTACGATCCTTACCCGGTCTGCCGATATGTGACTCCAGATCTACAGCAATGTGGTTGACTTTGAACTACCCTTTGAAGTGGCCTAGAGAGCTGATCACTCCCAAAGACAACTAGGAATGAGCAACAAATGCTAGCCTTGTCAGCAACACCCACATCCCACATAAGAATTAGGAAGATAAACCTCCACAATAGCCCATGCACATTTCACACACCCAACAGCACACAGCTGACTGCTGAAATGGTCTGCCCTGAAATGCTGTTAACTAACAGCAGCTCCATTCCTTGAGCCACTTGTGGTAACTCAAAATGCAGCTGAACTTTATATCCCTCATGCTCTATTGCATCCTTTTTTAGCTCAATGATCCTGTAAATGCAGCAGCAGCAGGAATTTTTAACTGCCGTGAGAAGAAAATGTGGTCGCAGGACCATCAAGGTGAATATTTGTTTGGTGCTTCTACCTTCTCCCCCTTGTCCTCACCCTCTAGAACTATACAATGACAGAGTGGCCTAATGGCTGTGCCTGGCCTGTCATTTTTCCTTCTCCAGTTAAATAATGAACATTCATTTCTACTGCAATAAAAACAGAATTTGCTGGAAAAGCAAATGGGCCAATTGGTCAAGGAATAGGAGATGGAGTTTAATTTAGATAAATGTAAAGTGTTGCATTTTGGTAAGACAAACTAGGACTTACACAGTTAATGGTGGGGCCTTGGGTAGTGTTGTTGAACAGAGAGACTTTGGTGTGCAGGTACGTAGAAAGTGGCATCACAGGTAAGACAGGGTGATGATGAAAACATTGGTAAGACTTGCCTTCATTGTTCAGACCTTTGAGTATAAGAGTTGAAACACCATGTTGTGGTTGAACAAGACATTGGTAAGGCCACATTTAGAGTATTGCATAGAATTCTATTTGCTCTGCTGTAGGAAGGATGTTAATAATCCCAAGGCCCTATGTTGAGGAAGATCTCCCTATTGCCCTGGCCACTATTGATCCTTTACTCAACAGCACCATCACTGACTCACCTCTACCTCATCAAGGAGGTCTGGCACCATCTGTGGAGGGAAATCAGAATTAATGTTTCAGGTCCAGTGATCCTTCTTCAGACCCTTGTCCAGTGAAGAAGGGTCACTGGACCCAAAACATTAATTCTGATTTCTCTCCACAGATGCTGCTAGACCTGCTGAGCTTTTCCAGCACTGTTGTTGTTTGCTGAAAATTGCCATTTTTGTTTCAGATTTCCAGCATCCACGGTTCTTTCATTTTTGTTGTCCATTTCTATAGCACTTTTCTTCAGAACATCTCAAAATATTTATAGCAAAAGAAGTGGTTTTGAACTGTATCACTATTGTGATGTAGGAAACATGACTGCCAATATGTGCACAGCAAGCTCCCACAAACAGTGATAATGACCATATCATCTGTTTCAGATTTTCTTCCTTCACAGGGTATGGTGTCATTGGTAAGACATTTATTTCACATCCCTAATTGTCCTTGATGAGGTAGAGGTGAGTCAGTGATGGTGCTGTTGTTGAGTAAAGGATCAATAGTGGCCAGGTCAATAGGGAGATCTTCCTCAACATCGGGCCTTGGGATTATTAACATCCTTCCTACAGCAGAGCAAATAGAATTCTATGCAATACTCTAAATGTGGCCTTACCAATGTCTTGTTCAACCACAACATGGTGTTTCAACTCTTATACTCAAAGGTCTGAACAATGAAGGCAAGTCTTACCAATGTTTTCATCATCACCCTGTCTTACCTGTGATGCCACTTTCTATGTACCTGCACACCAAAGTCTTTCTGTTCAACAACACTACCCAAGGCCCCACCATTAACTGTGTAAGTCCTAGTTTGTCTTACCAAAATGCAACACTTTACATTTATCTAAATTAAACTCCATCTCCTATTCCTTGACCAATTGGCCCATTTGATCAAGATCCTGATATACTCTTAGACAATCTTCACAAATCACTATACCACCAATTTTGGTGTCATCCACAAACTTACTAACCATTACTCCTATATTCTCATCCAAATTGTTTATATAAGTGATGAACAACAACCCAGCACCAACACTTGCTGCACACCATTGGTTACAGGCCTCCAGTCTGAACAACAAAACATTGGTACCAAGAGTGGAGGTCCTGTTGGAACAACAAAAGGTACCATTTAAGCTGCCATCTTGAAAATTCTCTCTGAAAGATGAAGAATTATACTGTGAATACCCCAGCCTAAAACGGAGTTACAGCAAGGAATGACAGCGCTGGGATGGTGTTAATGAAACACCTCAGTCTAGATGGAAGTTATAGAACATCCCGTGAAAATAAATTTTAGATACAGAAACAGAATTATTTCCATTTTAATGTTCATATAATGTTTTGATTGATTCACAAAATTTTTAAATTTTTTGCTGCATTTTCTTAGTGCTAAAATCTCATTCTTGAAAAAAGATGTGATGCTCATGTGATGAAACACCCACATTTTTTTCTGAAAAAACTTTGTTAGGAAAAAGAAAAAATGCATTGTTATGTTGCTCGTGTAATGAAGGTGAAGGTGTGTACTGTACCTTTAAGAGAGAGAGGAAGCTGGCAAGGACTGACTGAAAGCACACAGTGAGCTGAACAATTTAAAAATCCATCATTTGGTTACCACAAATAGCTAATGCTGTGTTGCCATGGTACAAAAACAAATTCAAATTCGGCCAATCAGTTTAAATGTGTCCCAGAGACCAAACTCCAATCAAATTTGAATTTTACTGTTTGGGATGACATTAAATTAATGAAATGATCCAATGTGTTGGGGTATAAAATCAAATATTTTGAACAGTTAGGGGAGAGAACAGCAAAGAGCACCCACAAGTACGGACTGCCAGCCGAATAGCTCTCTGAAAGGTACCTGTCCATAAGAAAAATTGCGCAGCAGAAGACCAAAGAAAGGATGACCCAGGAAAATCTATAAAGGAGAATCGACAAAGCTGGCTGGTTTTGAAATGTCATTTTTTTGTGTGTGTAAATCTTAAACAGGGTCTTTTTTTAAAAAAATCAGACAAGTATTGTAGAGTGGGAGGCAAAAGATACATTTAAGAGAAAGGGATTGTAAATAGTTGTTGTTTTAATAATCTCTTTTGAATTTAAAGAATAAAATTGTTAATTTTTACATTAAATTGTGAGATCTGGGATAATTCTTTGCCTCTTGAAATTTAACAGATTACGGCGCGAGGTAAGCTTAAACCATAAGACATAGGAGTGGAAGTAGGGCCACTCAGCCCATCAAGTCCTCTCTGCCATTTGATCATGGCTGATAGGCATTTCATCGCCACTTACCCACACTCTCTCCGTATCTCTGTGTGTCGGGTTTAAATTAGCAGAGTCATCCACTTATCAAAGTAGGAGTCTGTTAATTTGCTTTTCACAGTTCAATACAAATGCAAATCTGCTTTCTCACCTTCCTGATCAACTTCCCTTACTGGAGCCCTTAAGTATATGCTCCAATGACTATCAGCTATATTCTTTTATTGCCAGATCATGTCCTGGTATGTTCTTAAAGAAACTATCATTTTCAACATTGCCACATAGGTCAGTGTGACTAATAGCAGACTGGGTGTGTGAGGGAAAGGGTTGATAGCAAAGTCAGTAATGGAAAGGCAGGGAATAATAAAATGGAGATAGTGAGGACTGCAGGAGTTGGAAAGTCAGAGTCAATAAAGCATGGAATTGGAAAAAGCACAGCGGGTCAAGCAGCATCTGCAGAGCAGGGGAGTCAACGTTTCAGGTTGGAATCTTTCAAGAGGACTCTGTGATGTATCTTGATGAAAGGTTCTGACCTGTTATGTCGACTCCCCTGCTCCTCAGATGCTGCTTGATCTGCTGTGCTTTTTCCAGCTCCACTCTTTATTGACAGGGAATAACAACAGGTTGGGGAAGACTGGAAATCAGAAGGGTTTATAGCAGAGTTGGAGAGGGACTGCCGGCAGAATCGTGAACTCCCTGACTTCCTCTCATTGAACTGTTCCACTTCTGGAAACTCTGGTACTCCCTTCCCAACGGCACTGTGGTTTTCTCTATACCCCAAAGACTACAGTGGTTCAAGGACTTAGCTCACCACCATCTTCTGCACGACAATTGTGGATTGGCAAGAAATGCCAGCTCAGCCAGTGATACTCCCATTTCATGAACAAATAAAACAAAGTGTTATAAATCTGAGGCGATTCAATCATAATCCTTATGACTTTGGGGCTGGAGGAATCCAATTCAAACTCATTCTATGGGTTGAAAATGGGATGCTTTAAGTGCACACTTAAATTTCGAGTAAACTTGGGTATGGAATTGAATGACCAACATTAGAATTAATGACCCTTAGAATAACCACAAGAAACAAAAATGTTTGTTGCGTTACGCCTCACTGGGATAGCTTGCTGTAAATCAAGCGTTCTTATTGCTGGAGTCATCACAAAATTAAAGGATTCTAAAATGTCCACAATACTTTCCAATTTACCTGTCTTTTAGGCTCAGGCTTACAGAAAGCATGAACTAGGTGTCTGTGCTGAACAAGAATTGCTATTTGTTACAAATGAATACATTTTTACTACAGATAACAAATGTGAACCATCAACATATAACTAGTATAAACTCAAACCCCATTGTAAAGCTCCCACTCTAAACAAACACATACACAAAAAGCTGTTGTGTTACAGAGGGAAAATTCAGGGAGGCAGTTCAATCATCCCTGTTCACAGGGTTTGCTAAAATTATTTTGTTGCTGATCAGAGCATTATTTCTCAATCTTCCTACTCCAGATACACACGTGTGTTTAAATAAGGCACAGGAAGACTGTTGTAAAGGTCTCTGACTCAGAGTCATAGAGATATACAGCATGGAAACAGTCCATTCAGTCCAACCCATCGATGCTGACCAGATATCCCAACCCAATCTAGTCCCACCTGCCAGCATTCGGCCCATATCCCTCTAAATCCTTCCTATTCATATACCCATCCAAATGCCTCTTAAATGTTGCAATTGTACCAGCTTCTACCACTTCCTCTGGCAGCTCATTCCATACACATACCACCCTCTGAGTAAAGAGTTCCTCTGTAGGTTTCTTTTATATCTTTCCCCTCTCATCCTAAACTAGTTCTGGACCCCGGGGAAAAGACTTTGTCTATTTATCTATGCCCCTCATAATTTTGTAAACCTCTATAAGGTCACCCCTCAGCCTCCGATGCTCCAGGGAAAACAGCCCCAGCCTGTTCAACCTCTCCCTGTAGCTCAGATTCTCCAACTCTGGCAACATGCTTGTAAATCTTTTCTGAACCCATTCAAGTTTCACAACATCTTTCCGATAGGAAGGAGACCAGAATTGCACGCAATATTCCAACAGTGGGCTAACCAATGTCCTGTACAGCCACAGCATGACCTCCCAACTCCTGTACTCAATACTCTGACCAATAAAGGAAAGCATACCAAACGCCTTCTTCACTATCCTATCTACCTGCGACTCCACTTTCAAGGAGCTATAAACCTACACTCCAAGGTTTCTTTGTTCAGCAACACTCCCCCACAGCTTAGCTATTGATGTGGGGAAAAAAACTAGCTATCCATGGGCTTGAGACATTTTCTGCTGCAAAGCAGAAACACAGCTCCTTTCCTTCTGGAGGTGAAATTGCTTCTGCCAAGCATTCGCACCCCTAAGCTGATCAGCTACCTGGAAGCCAATCACATAGTTGTTGGCCAGCATGAGGCATTAGTCAACGATAAGGGCAAGTGATTGAAGAGTTAGTAGGGTTACACTTTGGCACTAGTGATCATAATTCTATTAGTTTTAAAATAGTTATGGAAAAAGATAGGCCTTCCATAAAAGCTAAATTTTTTGATTGGAGTAAGACAAGTTTTAATGGTTTGAGGCAGGCATTTTCAAAAGTTGTTTGGAGTAGACTGTTCACAGGTAAAGAGCAAGTGAGGACTGCAGCTGCCTGGAGGTCAGAGTTGAAAAGTGTGCTGCAGGAAAAGCACAGCAGGTCATGCACCATCTGAGGAGCAGGAGGTTTTCTTGATAAAGGGCTTATGCCTGAAACGTCGACTTTCCTGCTTCTCAGATGCTGCCTGACCTGCTGTGCTTTTCCAGCACCACACTTGTCGATACTGTTCACAGGTGAAGGGACAATTGACAAGTGGGAGGCTTACAAAAGCATGATAGTAAACATTATGTTCCTGATAGAGTGAAGGGCAAGCCTGGTAGGAGTCAGGAACAATTGATGAATAAAGATTCTAGCTGAAAATGTGTTGCTGGAAAGGCGCAGCAGGTCAGGCTGCATCCAAGGAGCAGGAAAATCGATGTTCCTGAGCCCTTCTTCAGGAATGAGGAAAGTGTGTCCAGCAGGCCTCACTTTCCCCTCGAATAAAGATTCTAGTCAAGAATAAGAGTCATACATTAGATGTAGACAACTGGGATCAAATGAATCTTTCGAACATTATGAAGGGTGTAGGGGCATTTTTAAGAGGGAAATCAGGAGGGCTAAAAGGGATATCAAAGGGATTATCTTGGCAGATAAGGTTAAGTATAATCAAAAGAATTTCTATAAGTATATTAAGAGCAAAAGAGCAACTAGGGCTCCTTAAAGATTGCATATGAGTTTGCATATGTTTTGAACTTCTGGAGGTGGGAGAGATGCTCACTGAATATTTCTGCTCCATTTGTACTGTGGAGAAAGAAATAGAGGCTAAGGAACTCAGGGAAATAAATATTGATGTTTTGAAAGCAGTTCACATTACAGAAGTAGTAGTACCGGAGGTCTTAGAAACTGGAAAAGTGGATGAATCTGGGACCTGATCAAGTATATCCCAGGACATTGTGGAAAGTTGAGGAAGAAACCATGGGACCCCTAGCAGAGATTTATTTCATCTACAGCCACGGGTGAGGTACCAGAGGACTGAAGGGTGGCTAATGTTGTGCCTTTATTTAAGAAAGGCTGAAAGAAGAAACCTGAGAACTACAGACCTGTTAGCGTGACATTGGAAGATAGTAAGCTGTTGGAGGTGATTCTGAAAGACAGTTTTACATGTATTTGGAGAGGCAAGGACTGATTAACATAAGAACATAAGAACTAGGAGCAGGAGGAGGCCATGTGGCCTTTTGGGCCTGCTCTGCCATTCTATAAGATCATGACTGAACTTTTTGTGGACTGAGATCCACTTAACCCTCCTCTCACTGTATCCGTTAATTCCTTTATTGTTAAAAACAAAATCTATCTTAGCTTTAAAAACATTTACTGAAGTAGTGTCAACGACTTCACTGGTCAAGGAATTCCAGAGATTTACAACCCTCTGGGTGAAGAAGTTCCTTCTCAGTTCAGCCCTAAATCTGCTCCCTCTAATCTTGAGGCTATGCCCTCTTGACCTAGTTTCACCCGCCAGTGAAAACATCCTTTCTACCTTTATCTTCTCTACTCCCTTCATAGTTTTATATGTTTCTCTAAGATCCCCCTCATTCTTCTGAATTCCAGTGAATATAATCCCAGTCTACTCAGTCTGTCCTCATCAGCCAACCCCCTCAACTCCAGAATCAACCTCGTGAACCTCCTCTGCACCCCCTCTCATGCCAGCACATCCTTTCTCAAGTAAGGAGACCAAAGCTGCACACAGTACTCCAGGTGTGGCCTCACCAGCACCCTGTACAGCTGTAACATAACCTCCCTGCTTTTAAACTCAATCCTTTTAGCAAAGAAGGACACAATTATATTTGCCTTCTGTGATTCATGCACAAGGTCCCTCTGCACAGCAGCATGCTGCAACTTTTAAGCATTCAAACAATAATCCTTTTTACTGTTACTCCTACCAAAATGGATGACTTCACATTTATTAACATTGCATTCCATCTGCCAGACCTTTGCCCACTCACTCAAAGTATCTATGTTCTTCTGCAAAGTTTCACAGTCCTCTGCACACTTTGCTCTGCCACTCATCTTAGTGTCATCTGCAAACTTTGACATATTACACATGGTGCCCAGCTCCAAATCAAATTGTGAATAATTGTGGTCCCAACACTGATCCCTGAGGCACACCCACTAGTTACTGATTGCCAACCAGAATAGCACTCATTTCTCCCCAATCTTTGCTTCCTGAAAGTCAACCAATCCTCTATCCATCCTAATATTTTACCCATAATGCCATGCATCCTTATCGTACGCAGCAGCCTCTAGTGCGGCACCTTGTTAAAGGCCTTTTAGAAATCTAGGTACACCACATTCACTGGGTCCACATTGTCCACCTTGCTTGTAATGTCATCATAGAATTCCAAAATATTTGTTAAGCATGACCTGCCCTTCACTAACCCATGCCGTGTCTGCCCAAGGGGACAATTTCTATCTAGATGCCTTGCTATTTCTTCCTTGATAATAGACTCAAGTATCTTCCCCATTCAGAGGTTAAGCTAACTGGTCTATAGTTTCCCATCTCTTGTCTACCTCCCTTTTTAAACAGTGGCGTCACATTTGCTGTTTTCCAATCTGCTGGGACTACCACAGAGTCCAGCGAATTTTGGAAAATTACGGCCAGTGCACTTGAAATTTCCCCGCCATCTGTTTTAGCACCCTGGGATGCATTCCACGCGAGTCAGGAGAATTGTCTATCCTTAGCTCCATTAGCTTGCCCAACACTGCCTCTTCTGTAATAATGACTGTTTCGAGGTCCTCACCTACCTTAGTCACTTAGTGGCATGTTATTAGTGTTCTCCACTGTGAAGACTGACAACAAAATGTCTTGGCCATTTCATCATTTCTAAATTCCCCTCCTCATCCTCTAAAGGGCCAATGTTTATTTAGCCACTCCTTTTCGTTTTATATTTTGATAGAAACTTTTGCTATCTGTCTTTATATTCTCTGCTAGTTTTTCTCATGTTCTATTTTAATTTTCTTTATAGCTCTTTTTGTGGCTTTCTGTTGACCTTTAAGTTTTCCCAATTTTCTAGTTTCCTGCTGTTCTTGGCCACTTTGTTGCCTTCTATTTTAATTTGATAGCCTCCCTTATTTCCTTAGAACACCCATGGCCGATTACCCCTTTTCTTACAGTTCTTCCTTTTCACTGGAATATACTTTTGCTGAGCACTTTGAAAAATTTCTTTGAAAGTCCTCCACTGCTCGTCAATGGTCCCTACTTTAGCCAAGTCCTCCTTTATTCTATTGTAGTGTCCCTTGTTTAAGCACAGGGCCCTGGTATTGGATTTTATTTTCACACTCTCCGTTTGTATTCTAAATTCAACCATACTATGATCGCCCCTTCCAAGAGGATCCCTCACTATGAGATTATTAATTATTCCTGTCTCATTACACAGGACCAAATCTGGGATAGCTTGCTCCCTCGTCAGTTCCATTACATATTGTTGAAGAAAACTATCGCGGATACCCTCAAAGAATTCCTCCTCAAGGATACCCTGACCAATCGACATACAGATTAAAATCTTCCATAATAATTGCCGTACCATTTTTACCGGCATTAGTCGTTTCTGTTTATTGCCCACTTGAATGTGTTGTTATTATTTGGTAGCCAATAGACTACGCCTATCAGTGACCTTTTCTAATTTTCACCCAAATGAATTCAACCGTATTGTCCATAGAACCCATATCATCTCTCAGCACCACCCTGATGTCGTCCTTGAATATCAGAACGATACCATCTCCCTTACCTTCCTGTCTGTCCTTTAGAATAGTTTGATACCCCTGGATATTTAACGCCCAGTTGTGACCATCCTATAACTAGGTCTCTGTAATGGCTACCAAATCATTCGCAATGATTTGTGCCATTAACTCATCAACCTAGTTACAAATACCACAAGCATTGAGGACAACTAGCAAGTCTCATGTCTCACAAACTTGACTAAGTTTTTTGAGGAAGTAACCAAAAGATTGATGAGGGCAGAGTGATAGATGTTGTTTACATAGACTCTGGTAAAGCCTTTGACAAGGTTCAAAAGTACAGGGCATTTTTTAAGGTGAGAGGAGCAAGATTTAAAAAGGACATGGGTGGGGGGTGGGGAACACAAAGTAGTTCATATGTAGAATGAATTGCCAGAAGAAATGGTGGATGCAGGTATAGTTACAACATCTAAAAGACATTTGGATAAGTACATGAATAGGAAAGGTTTCAGGGATATGGGTCAAACGCAGGCAAGTGAAACTAGTTTCATTTGAGAACACGGTTAGCATGCTAGTTGGACCAAAGAGACTGCTTCCATGCTTTATGACTCAATGATTCTACCACTGCCCTCTGTCTCCTGACATCAAGGAAATTTCATATCCAATTGGCTAGCACTCTGTAGATTCCACGTGATATAACCTTACCAATCATTCTACTATGAGGAACCTTCTCGAAGGTCTTGTCCATGTACACAACATCTACCATGTTTCCTGCATCTATCTTCTTGGTCACCTCTTCGAATAACTCATGCAAGTTTGTGAGACATGATTTCCCATGCGCAAAGCAATAATGATTATCCCAAAGCAGACATTGTCTTTCCAAATGCCTCCTTGTAGGATATGTGTCAGCTATGCCTGCCTCTTCATAGGATACATGCAAACCAGAGGGATAGCTATGCCTGCCTCTTCGTAGGAAATGTGCAGACCAAACAGGTAGCCATGGGCCCCCACATGGGCCCCAGCTATGCCTGCCACTTTGTAGAATATGTGGGACAGTCCCTCTTCCGGACTTACACCAGCACCATGCCCCACCTGTTCCTCTGCAAAAGTGATGACCGTATTGGAGCCACCTCGTGCTCCCATGAGGAGCTTGAACAGTTCATCAACTTCACCAACACCTTCCATCTTGACCTCAAGTCAGGAGCGACATGGTGGCTCAGTGGTTAGCTCTGCTACCTCACAGTGCCAGGGACCCGGGTTCAATTCCAGCCTAGGGCAACTATGTGGAGTATGCACATTCTCCCCGTGTCTGCGTGGGCTTCCTCCCACAATCCAAAGATGTGGAGGTTAGGTGAATTGGCCCTGCTAAATTGCCCAAAGTGAAGTTTATTAGTTAGGGGTAAATGGGTCTGAGTGGGTTACTCTTTGGAGGGTTGAAGTGGACTAGTTGGGCCGAAGGGCCTGTTTCCACACTGTAGGAATTCTAAAGTTTACCTGGACTATCTCTGACACCTCCCTCCCCTTCCTGGACCTCTCTGTCTCTGCCTCTGGCGATGACTCAACATGGACATCTCTTTCAAAACCATCGACTTCCACAGCTACCTTGACTACACCTCTTCTCAATCCCCGTCCTGAAAAACACAATCCCTTACTCCAAATCTGGATGACTAAAGAAATTGAGGGTTTGATTAAGAAAAAGAAGTAAGGTATAGACAGGATCCTTAGAAGAGCATAAAGGCAGTAGGAGTATACTTAAGAGGAAAATCAGGAGGGCAAAAAGGGAACATTAGATAGCTTTGGCAAAGAGAATTAAAGAGAATCCAAAGGGTTTTTACAAATACATTAAGGACAAGAGGGTAACTAGAGAGTGAATAGGGCCCCTCAAAGATCAGCAAGGCAGCCTTTGTGTGGAGCCATAGAATTTGGGGGAAATATTAAACGTATATTTTGCATCAGTATTTACTGTGGAAAAGAACATGGAAGATATAGAATGTAGGGAAATAGAAAGTGACATCCTGAAAAATGTCCATATTACAGAGGAGGAAGTGCTGGATGTCTTGAAACGCATAAAGGTGGATAAATTCCCAGGATCTGATCAGGTGTACCTGAGAACTCTGTGGGAAGCTAGAGAAGTGATTGCTGGGCCTCTTGCTGAGATATTTGTATTATTGATAGTCTCAAGTCAGGTGCTGGAAGACTGGAGGTTGGCTGACGTGGTGCCACTGTTTAAGAAGGATGGCAAGGACAAGCCAGGGAACTATAGACCGGTGAGCCTGATATCGGTGGTGGGCAAATTTTGGAGGGAATCCTGAGGGACAGGATGTACATGTATTTGGAAAGGCAAGGACTGATTCTGGATAGTCAACATGGGATTGTGCATCATAAATCATGTCTCACAAACTTGATTGAGTTTTTTGAAGAAGTAACAAAGAGGATTGATGAGGGCAGAGCAGTAGATGTGATCTATATGGACTTCAGTAAGGCATTCGACAAGGTTCCCCATGGGAGACTGGTTAGCAAGGTTAGATCTCATGGAATAGAGGGAGAACTAGCCATTTGGATACAGAACTGATTCAAAGGTAGAAGACAGAGGGTGGTGGTGGAGGGTTGTTTTTCAGACTGGAGGCCACAAGGATCGGTGCTGGATCCACTACTTTTCATCATTTACATAAATGATTTGGATGATTAGATTAGATTACTTACAGTGTGGAAACAAGCCCTTCGGCCCAACAAGTCCACACCGACATGCAACCCACCCAGACCCATTCCCCTACATTTATCCCTTCACCTAACACTATGGGCAATTTAGCATGGCCAATTCACCTAACCTGCACATTTTTGGACTGTGGGAGGAAACCGGAGCACCAGGAGGAAACCCACACAGACACGGGGAGAATGTGCAAACTCCACACAGTCAGTCGCCTGAGGCGGGAATTGAACCCAGGTCTCTGGTGCTGTGAGGCAGCAATGCTAACCACTGTGCCGCCCACAAAGGATGTGAGCATAAGAGATACAGTTAGTAAGTTTGCAGATGCACCAAAATTGGAGGTGTAGTGGACAGCAAAGAAGGTTACCTCAGATTACAACAGGAATTGATCAAATGGGCCAATGGGCTGAGAAGTGGCAGATGGAGTTTAATTCAGATAAATGCAAGGTGCTGAATTTTGGGAAAGCAAATCTTAACAGGACTTATACACTTAATGGTAAGGTCCTAGAGAGTGTTGCTGAACAAAGAGACTTTGGAATGCATGTTCATAGCCCCTTGAAAGTGGAGTCGCAGGTAGATAGGATAGTGAAGAAGGTGTTTGGTATGCTTTCCTTTATTGGTCAGAGTATTGAGTACAGGAGTTGGGAGGTCATGTTGCAGCTGTACAGGATATTGGTTAGGCCACTGTTGGAATATCTAAATCTATCATCTAATTCCTACTCATGCATCTGTCTGTGCCTGCCTCTACTCTCTCTGCTGGCAACGCGTTCCAGGCACCTACCACCCTCTGTGTAAAGTATTTTCCGTGTGTATCTCCCTTAAACTTTTCACCTCTCACCTTGAATGCTTGGTCTATCGTTATTGAATCCCTCACCCTGGGAAAAAGCTTACCTCTATCTACACTGTTTATACCCTTCATGATTTTGTAGACCTCAATCAAGTCCCCCCTCAATCTCTTTTTTTCTAATGGAAACAATCCTAACCTACTCAACTTCTCTTCATAGCCAGCACTTCCATACCAGGCAACATCCTCATAAACCTTCTCTGCACCCTCTCCAAAGTGTCCACATCCTTTTGGTAATGTGGCGACCAGAACTGTACACAGTATTCTAAATGTGGCTGAACCTAAGTCTTGTACAATTTTAACATGACCTGCCAGCTCTTATACTCAACACCCCATTCCGATGAAGGCAAGCATACCATATGCCTCTTTGACCACTCTATTCACCTGTGCAGCAACCTTCAGGATACAATGGACCTGAACTCCCAGATCTCTCTGCCCATCAACTTTTCCCAAGGCTCTTCTGTTTACAGCATACGTTGTCTTCAACAGTTTCCAAATCTCCCTTCCCCCCACCTCATCCCAGATCCAACCCTCCAACTCGACAATGTCCTCTAGACCTGTCCAACTACCTGCTCCATCCTCCTTCTAGCTGCATCCACCTCTTCCCATCCCACCCACCTTCCCACCAGCCCCCTTCCCCCTCCAAATTCATGATGAAGGGTTTATGCCCGAAATGTTGACTCTCCTGCTCCTCAGATGTTGCCTGACCTGCTGTGTTTTTCCAGCGTAACATCTTTTGACTCTAACTCTCCAGCATCGGCAGTCCTCACTTTCTCCTAGTTTCCAAATGCATGTAGATCCTGTCTCTCAGAATCCCTTACAACAAACTACCTACCATTGACATCAGGCTGACGGGTGTGTAGTTCCCTGGCTTTCCCTTGCAAGATTTCCTAAATAATAGCACCACATTAGCCAACCTCCCATCTTCTGGCATCTCATCTGGGGCAATTTATAATACAAATATCTCTGCTAGGGGCCCTGCAATTTCTTCCTTACCTTCTCACAATGTCATGGGATACACTTAGAACATAGAACATTACAGTGCAGTACAGATCTTTTGACCCTTGATGTTGCGCCGACCTGTGGAACCAATCTGAAGCCCATCTAATCTACACTATTCCATTTTCGTCCATTTGTTTATCCAATGACTATTTAAATGCCTTTAAAGTTAGGGAGTCTACTACTGTTGCAGGCAGTGCATTCCACGCCCTTACTACTCTCTGAGTAAAGAAACTACCTCTGACATCTGTCCTATATCTAACACCGCTCAATTTAAAGCTATGTCCCCTCGTTCTAGCCATCACTATCTGAGGAAAAAAGCTCTCACTGTTCACCCTATCTAACCCTCTGATTATCTTACATGTCTCAAATAAATCACCTCTCAACCTTCTTCTCTCTAATGAAAACAGCCTTAAGTCCCTCAGCCTTTCCTCATAAGACCTTCCTTCCATATCAGGCAACATCCTGGTAAATCTCCTGTGCACCCTTTCCAAAGCTTCTACATCCTTCCTATAGTGCAGTGACCAAAACTGTACGCAATACTCTAAATGTGGCTACACCAGTGTTTTGTTCAGCTGCAGCATGATCTCATGGTACCAAAACTCAATCCCTCTCCCAATAAAAGCTAACACATTGTATACCTCCTAACAACCCTATACGTGGACACTGAGATCCTCTCTGCTCATCCACACTGCCAAGATTCTTACCATTAGCCCAATACTCTATTCCTGCTGCTCCTTCCAAAGTGAATCACCTCACACTTTTCTGCATTAAACTCCCTTTGCCACCTCTCAGCCCAACTCTGCAGCTTATCTATGTCTCTCTGTAACCTGCAACATCCTTCCACACTGTCCAAATTCTACCGACCTTAGCGTCATCTGCAAATTTACTAACCAATCCTTCTGCGCCCTCAACTAGATCATTTACAAAAATGACGAACACCAGCGGTCCCAAAATAGATCCTTGCAGTACACCACTAGTAACTGAACTCCAGGATGAACATTTCTCATAAACCACCACCCTCTGTCTTCTTTCAGCTTGCCAATTTCTGATCCAAACCGCTAAATCACCCTCAATCCTATGCCTCCGTATTTTCTGTAATAGCCTACCGTGGGAAACATTATCAAACTGAAATCCATATTTACCACATCAACCACTTCACCCTCATCCGCCTGTTTGGTCACCTTCTCAAAGAACTCAATAAGGTTTGTGAGGCACAACCTACCCTTCACAAAACTGTGTTGACTATCCCTAATCAACTTATTCTTCGCTAGATGATTATAAATCCTATATCTTATAATCTTTTCTAACACTTTACCCACAACAGAAGTAAGGCTCACTGGTCTATAATAACCAGGGCTGTCTCTACTCCTCTTCTCGAAAAAGGAGACAACTTTTGCTATCCTCTAGTCTTTTGGTACTATTCTTGTAAACAATGACAATATAAAGTTCAAATCCAAAGGCTCTGCAGTCTCCTCCCTAGATTCCCAGAGAATTCTAGGTTAAATCCCATCCGACCCCGAGGACCTGTCTATTTTCACACTTTCCAGAATTGCTAACAACGCCTCCTTGTGAACCTCAATCCCTGGTCCTCACCTTCCACACCACCAACTTCTGTATATATCACATCATCCTCTGCCATTTCTGCCACCTACAAAAGGACCCCATCACCAGAGATATATTTCCCTCCTAACCCCTGTCCACTTTCCGTAAAGACCATTCCCTCCGCAACTGCCTTGTCAGGTCCCCCCAACAACCCACCCTCCTCTCCTGGCACCTTCCCCTGCCACCTCAGAAAATGCAAAACCTCTGCCCACACCTCCCCCCTCACCTCCATCCAAGGCTCCAAAGCAGCTTTCCACATCCATCAAAGTGTCATTTACGTATCTGTTGCTCCCAGTGCAGTTTCCTCTACATCAGGGACACAGGATTCCTACTTGGAGCATGCTTCAGAGAACATCGCTGGGACACCCACACCAACCAACCCTGTGGCTGAATACTTCAACTCCCCCTCAAAGTCTGCCAAGGACATGCAGGTCCTGGACCTCCTCTATCGCCAAACCCTAACCACCCGACGCCTAGAGGAAGAACACCTTATCTTCCACCTTGGGACCCTCCAACCCAATGGCATCAATGTGAATTTCACCAGTTTCCTCATTTCCCCTCCCCCCACCGTTCCAACTTTCCAACTCGGCACTGCTCTCATGACCTGTCCATCTTCCTTCCCACCTATCAGTTTCACCCTCCTCCCCGACCTATCACTTTTATCCCCATCTCTATCTACCTATGGCACTCTCAGCTACCTTCCCCCTAGCCCAACCCCCCTCCCATTTATCTCTCCACTCCCCAAGGCTCCTAGCCTCATTCCTGATGAAGGGCCTTTGCCCGAAACATCGATTCTCCTCCACCTCGGATGCCACCTGACCTGCAGTGCTTTTCCAGCACCACACTTTCGACTCAACCCTGAGAAGCCTGTATCTCAGTATTCTCCTCGACAACATTGTCTTTTTCCAGTGTGAAAACTGACAAAAAAATATTCATTTCATGCTTTCCCTATCTCCTTGGTCTCGACGCACAACTTACCACTACTTTCCTTGATTGGCCCTAATCTTTCTCTAGTCATTCTTTTATTCCTGACATACCTATAGAAAGCTTTAGGGTTTTCCTTGATCCTATCTGCCAACAACTTCTCATGCCCCCTTTTAGCTCTTCTTAGTTCTCTCTTTAGGTAAGTATGTAAGTTAACTTGCTGAGCTGGAAGATTTGTTTTTAGACATTATCCATTCATACAGACAAGGAGGATACCACTTTGACTCGGTCAACACACACATCCTAGGACAGGCAAAACAAAGACATACATGAGAATTCTTAGAGGCACGGCATTCTAACCAAAACTCTATCAATAAACACATCAATTTAGATCCTATCTACCTTCCCTTGAAAAAGAGAACCGGAAATGACATTACCCACCTTATGAAACCAAGACCTATAAATAGAGGCAGGATGTGCCACCAGTACTTCACCAGATCCTCTCACTGATGATGTTACCTAGTATGGTGGCGAAATATCTGAAAACAAATCTTCCAGCTCAGCTAGTTAACTTACATACTTACCATCAACCTAAGCTACAAATCTTCTCAAAAATCTCTCCCCTTATGTCTTCCCCGACTAACTTCTAATTCTCAAGTGCCCTAACTGAGCCTTCACATCTCATCCTAACACAAACCTTCTTCTTCCTCTTGACAAGAGATTCAACCTGTTTAGTAAACCACGGCTCCCTTGCTCGGCCACTTCCTCCCTGCCTAACAGGGACATACTTATCAAGAACACACAGTAGCTGTTCCTTGAATAAGCTCCACATTGCAATTGTGCGCATCCCCTGCAGTTTCCTTCCCCATCCTATGCATCCTAAATCTTGCCTAATCGCATCATAATTGCCTTTCCCCCAACAATAACTCTTGCCCTGACACTTGATCAGATCCAAGGGATTTATCTACTTTTGTGCATTTTACAACCTCCAGCACCTCATCTTCTGTAATTATGGACCCTTTTCAAGATATCACCTTTTATTCCCCAAGTTCTCTTGCTTACATGTCTTGCTCCATGGTAAATACTGACACAAAATATTTGTTTAGGATCATACCCACCTCTTGTGGCTCCACACATTAAGGGCCTTGTTGATCATTAAGAGGCCCTATTTTCTCCCTCGTTACTCTTTTGCCCTTAATATGCTTGTAGAATCTCTGGATTTCATGAAGTCTCACAGGTCTTGGAAACAGGCCCTTGGACCCAACTTGCCTATGCCTCCCAGTTTTCACTGTTTAAACTAGTCCCATTTGCCTGGGTTTGGTCCATATCTCCCCATGTACCTATCTAAATGTTTCTTAAATGATGAAATTGTACTTGCATCCACCACTACCTCTGGCAGCCCGTTCCGCATGTTGGCCGCACTCCGTGTGAAGAAAAATGCCCCTCTGGACCCTTCTTTTTTCTCTTCCCTCTCACCTTAAACTTAGTTAAAAACCACAGAACACCAGGTTAGAGTCCAACTGGTTTATTTGGAGGCACTAGCTTTCGGAGCACTGCTCCTCCAACAGGTGGTTGTGTAACCTTGTGTTGAGCGATTTTTAACTTTGTACACCCCAGTCCAACATCAGCATTTCCCATTCATGACCTTAAACTTATGCCCTGTAGTTTCAGACTCCCCTACCATGTGGAAAAGCTGTCAGAATAAGATGATGGAATAAAACACACTACGTATTCCCACGTATTGGGAGATTCACTCCACATTATGCCTTGATTCTGGCCCTCCTCATTCCTCACTAACTCCGTTCCTCAGCCCGGCCAACCCTTATTCCCTTTCTCCCTCTTCCCATTCCTCACTGTCCTTCCACATATACTCACTCCTCCTCCCGGTCCAGCCCTTCCACATTTATCCCTCCTCCTGAGCCGGAGTCTCCGCCCCGCTCTGCCGTCAGGGCCGAGCCCGGGCTGAGGGAGGCTCGGTGCCGGGGTGAGTGTCCCCGCTCCCCCCGGGATGGAGCCCGAGCCCGAGCCCGAGCCCCCCGCGGTGCGGAGACATCAGCATCAACACAACCTGAAACACCGGTACGTGCTGGGGCGGACCCTGGGCAGGGGCACGTACGGCCGGGTCAAGTCGGCTACCGAGCGGCTCACCGGCAGGACGGTAAGGAAATACCGGCAATTGGGAATTACATAGCGAGTGGAGAGACTAGGAATAATGGGAGACTGGGATTAGTTCAGGGAATGAAGAGACAGTAGCGAGGGGTCTGAAGAGACTGGGAGAAACAAGGAGACTGGGAATAATACAGGGAAGGGCGTGCCTGGGAATAACACAGGGACCTGGGAAAATTATACACGGGATTTGTAAACTGGAATGGAACGGGAAAGATTAGTAACAACTCAAGGTATGGGAAAATCTGAATATTACTGAGGATGGGATAGATTGGAAATACCAAAGGGACTGGGAAGCTAGGAATATTAATGGTACTGGGAATGTTACAGCCACCATTGTCTGGGAATAGCAGAGAGGTTGGGAACGATTCAAAATATTTCAGGAAATGGGAGAAACTAGGAATGTTGCAGTATCCTGGAACCTTGGGACAATGTATGGAATGAAAGAGATTGGGAATGTCATGCCTAAAAGCAGAGACTGAGAATAATAGAGGGGCTGGAAGAAACTAAGAATTTCAGACAGAAACTGGCAATATCATAGGGACTGAGAATATCACCGAGAATGGAAGACATTGGGGAAAATCTGTAAACTGGAATTAAATGGAGACTAGGAAAATGAGAGGGTCACAATGACCAAAACCTAAGATTTAATTTGATTTGATTTGATTTATTATTGTCACGTGGACTAAAGTACAGTGAAAAGTAGTGTTTTATGTGCTAAGCAGATAAATTGTACCTTACATAAGTACATTAGGAAAACGGAACAGAATACAGAGTATATATTACAGCTACAGAGAAGATGCAGAGAAAGATCAATTCTAATATGAGAGGTCCATTCATAAGTCTGATAGCAGCAGGGAAGAAGCTGTTTTTGAATCTCTTGGTACCTGTTTTAAAACTTTTGTATCTTCTGCCCGGTGGAAGAGAGTAAACCCAGGGTGGGAGGGGTCTTTGATGTTAGCTGCTTTCCTGAGGCAGCAGAAAGTGTAGCCAGAGGCGGTGGAAGAACGACTGATCATGATGGACTGGGCTGCATTCAGAACTCGCTGTCATTTCTTGCAGTCTTGGCAGAGCAGTTACCATTCCAAGCTGTGTTGCATCAGGATTAGATTTTTTCTATGGTACATCTATAAATATTGATAGGAGTCATTGTGGACATGCCGAATTTCTTTAGCTTTCTGAGGACGTAGAGGCATTGGAGTGCCTTCCTCACTGTCGTGTCAATGTGGATGGACCAGCACAGATTGTTGGTGATATTTTACTTCCATGAGCATGAAGTTGTCAACCACCTCCACCTCAGCACCGTTGATACAGACAGGGACATGCCCTCCACTCTGCTTCCTGATGTTGATGACCAGCTCCTTTGTTTTGCTGACATTGAGGGAGAGATCGTTGTCTTTACTCTATGCTAGTAAGTTGTCCTTTCCTGTATTCTGTCTTGTCATTGTTCGAGATCTGACCCACTACAATGTTGTCATCAGCAAATTTGTAAATGGAGTTGGTGCAGAATTCAGTCATGCAGTCGAGGGTGTTGAGGATTATTGTGGAGGAAGTGTTGTCACCTGCCCTGACTGATTGCGGTCTGTGAGTCAGGAAGTCGAGGATCCAGTTGCAGAGGGGTGAACAGAGTCCTAGGATTCGGAGTTCGGAGATGGGTTTTGTTGGAATTATGGTTTTGAAAGCGGACCTAAAGTCAATAAATAAGAGTCTGATGTTATCCAGATGTTCATAGAATTGTAGAATCCCTTTAGTGCGAAAGCAGACTATTTGGCCCATCAGGTCCACACCAACCCTCCCATCAGCATCCCACCCAGACCCCCCCCTACCTAGCCAGCACATCCCTGGATGTTATGGGCAATTTAGCATGGCCAGTCAACCTAACCTGTACATCTTTGCACTGTGGGAGGAAACCAGAACATCTAGAGGAAGGCCATGCAGTCACTATGAGAATGTGTAAACTCCACACAGTCACCTGAGGATGGAATCAAACCCAGTCCCTGGTGCTGTGAGGCAGCAGTGCTAACCACTGAGCCTCCCTGTTGCCCTGTTCCAGGGATGAGTGTAGAGCAAAAGAGATGGTATCTGCCGTGGACCTGTTGTAGCCATAGCCAAATTGTCGCAGATCAACTAACCTCTCAAAGCATTTCACAATGATGGATGTCAGAGCTACCAGGCGGTTGTCATTAAGGCATGTTGCCTTATTTTTCTTTGCTACCGGAATAATAATAGTCTTCTTGAAATAGGAGGGAACCTCACATCTTGGTAGGGAGAGGTTAAAGATGTCTGCAAGTACTCCCCCAGTTGGTCTGCTTAGCACCTGAGTGCATGGCCAGGGACTCCATCTGGGCCAGTTGCTTTCCGTGGGTTCTTCCTCAAGAAGGTTGGTCTGACGTCTGTAGCGGTGACTGTGGGCAGGTGACGTCATTTCACTGACATTCTACTCAAAATGAGCATAAAATGCATTTAGCTCATCCAGAAGGAATACATGGTTGTCAGCCATTCTACTCAACATCGCTTTGTAGCCTGTAAGCCTTGCCACAGTCTGTGTGGTTAGTCTAGGACTCTAGTTTAGTCTGGTATTGTCTCTTGCAATCCCTTGCAAATATTGTACCTAGATTTCAGGGTTACGTGACTTGAACGCCTCAGACTTCAGTAGGGAGTGAATCTTCTGGTTCATCTATGGTTTCCAGTTGGGGAACACGGATTAACTTCTTTGGCATGTATTTACTGATGAAGTCAGTGACGGTAGTAGCATATTCATTTAGGTTGACCGCAGAGTTCTTGAAAATGGACCAGTTGTACAACTCCCTGTACCAGATATCACAGGTACTATAAAACTGTGTATCAGAGAGCTGGGAAACTGGGAATATCACAGGGAATGAGAGAAGTTGGGAATGACCCAGGGACCAGGAGACTGGGGTAACATACTGGAGTTTTGATCTATGTAAAGAGGTTGAGACTGAAGGAAGTGCATAGTTCCCAGTGGATATTCAGCACAGTGCAGAAGACTGGATATAATTATAAAATTCACAAGCATCATGCAAATGGGTGACTGTTTTAAAAATGAAAAATGATGAGCCAAATGGCAACTTTCTGTGCCCTGGCAAATCTGAGTGTGGATGTGTCAGTGCACCCAGAGTACTCAATCCCGCTGCCAGTGCACACAATAAATACCTAGTCAGAGTGCCATTACACAAAGTGAGTGCCCTCTCCTACAGCCTGTAGCCTCTCAGTGCTAGTGCATGGCATTGATTTCTAATCACAGTACCAGTGCAGACAGTGTGTCCACTCCCAAAGCTACACAGAATATGGAGGCATGAGGCACAAATTGACTGAGCTCGATTGGGAAAGTATACTAAAAGGCATGACCGTACATAGGCAATGGACAGTCTTTAAAGAGCTATTACATGACTTACAACCAGGAATTCCTTTAACATGCAAAAACTCAAAAAGACAGTCAACTATCGCTGACGAAGGAAGTTAAAGATTTTATAAGATTAAAAGAAAAAGCTTCTGAAATTATTTGAAATAATAAATCTGCGGATCAGGATGTTTTAAGTATGCTGTATAGCAAAGGACGATTAGGGAAAGGAAAGTAGAAGATGAATGGAATCTAGCAAAAAAAAAGCAATGGACTAAAGCTTGTACTGGCACTGAATAAAGAAATGGCAGAGAAACTAAATTTGTGTCTGTTTATATTGAGAAAGAAACAAGACATCTTCCAGAACTAGGTATCTAAAAGGCTATGGAAAACGAGGAGCTGAAGGAAACTAATATTAGTAGGAAGATTGTACTGGAGAAATTAATGGAGCTGAAAGTTAATAAATCCCCAGGACCTGATATTTTATATCCCAGAGTGCTGAAGGGGCTGGTTTTAA
Source organism: Chiloscyllium plagiosum (assembly GCF_037043375.1). Lineage (NCBI taxonomy): Eukaryota > Metazoa > Chordata > Chondrichthyes > Orectolobiformes > Hemiscylliidae > Chiloscyllium > Chiloscyllium plagiosum. The sequence goes on from NW_028270161.1 coordinate 61,057,700, forward strand.
AGATTGTCGATGTATTAATGAGCATTTTTCCAAACTCCTTACATTCTGAAATTATTACCATGGATTGGAAGGTAGCCAATGTCACCCTACCCTACTATTTAACATTTTCAGACTGAGTGGGGTAGAATCAGTGCTTAGACCCCAGCTGTTCACAAAATATATCAATCATTTTGAGGTGGGAATCAAAGGTAGCGTTTCCAAATTTGCAGATAGTGCAAAGCTAGGCAGGAATGGGAATTGTGAGAAAGATACAAGCTTCAAGAGAATATGGACAGGCTTCTTGAATGGGTAAGAACATGTGTTACGACAAGGGATAAACTCCTCTGCTAATTTAAACCTGACACTTAGAGGAGCTGACCTCGTGCCGTAATCTGTTAAATCTCGAGAGGCAAAGAACTATCCCAGATTTCCCTATTTAAAGTAAAAATTAACAAATTTATTCTTTAAGTCCAACAGAGAACAGTAGAACCACTATTTATGATTCCTTTCTCTTAAACCTATCTTTTATCTCCCACTCTTCAATATTGGTCTGATTTAAAAAAAAATTAAGATTTACAACAAAAAAAAGACATTTCAAAACCAGTCAGCTTTGTCATTTCTCTTTTGTGATCTTTCTAGGTTGTCCTCAGTGTTCTGCAGCACAAAGTTCTTATGGACAGGTACCTTTGGAGAGTTATTCAGCTAACAGTCTATGCTTGTTGGTTTTCTTGGCAGTTCTCCCTCTAACTGTTCAAAATATCCAGTTTTATACCTCAAAATATCACATCATTTCATTGGATTGATGTATTCAAAACACTAAATTCAAATTCAATTGGATTTTTGTGCGTGGAGCATAATTTAAACTGCATGGCTGAATTTGAATTTGTTTTTGTTCCATGGCAACACAAAACCAGCGATTTGTTTCAACCAAGTGTTTTTACCTTGTTCAGGACACTCTGTGCTTTCAGTTAGTCCTTACTATTTTCCTCCTTCTCTTAAAGATACAGTACACCTTTGTAACACATGGCAGATGGAATATACCATACATACTAAAGTTATAGTTGATTTCTTCTAAAGGGAAACCCCTATTTTCAGCCAAAAAAATCTGGAATTTTCCATATATCTCATGTAAAAGTTGACCCTAGTTCTTCACAGATAACAGATCAATATTTGTGAACCAGTCTGCTGGCCATCCTGCTCCCCTATGGACATCCAGTCCACCAGCCCTCATATTCTGTTTTGGGTTTCCAGAATTACTATAATTCGGTGTGTATTTTTTTTTCTTTATTCATTTAGAGATTAGTAAGGCTTCTGCTAATGATACTGTATGAATTTTGACAGGCATGAATTTCAGCCCCTCAAAATTAGCATCCGCATAACAGTCGACTCCATAAAGTTAACCTTAAAAAGTAGTCCAAAAAAGTTTGACTATTACTTAAATATATATGGTAATGTGGATAAATTTGAGTTTGTCACCTAGGTAGGAGATTTAGAAAGTATTAAGGGGCTTGGGTACCCTTGTCAGTAAGTCACTGAAGTTTAAGTTTAAGGTACAGCAAGCTATTAGGAAGGTTATGGAATGTTAGCCCGTAGTACAATAGGATCTGAGTATAGGTGTGTGGCACAGTGGTTTGCACTGCTGCCTCACAGCGCCAGAGACCCAGGTTCAATTCCCGCCTCAGGTGACTGACTGTGTGGAGTTTGCACATTCTCTCAGTGTCTGCGTGGGTTTCCTCCGGGTGCTCCGGTTTCCTCCCACAAATGTGCAGGTCAGGTGAATTGGCCATACTAAATTGCCCATAGTGTTAGGTGAAGGGGTAAATGTAGGGGAATGAGTCCGGGTGGGTTGTTCTTCGGAGGGTCGGTGTGGACTTGTTGGGCCGAAGGGCCTGTTTTCACACTGTAAGTAATCTAAAGTATTGCTTCAATTGTAAAGGAGCTTGGTTAGACTACACCTAGAGTATCCAGTGCAGTTTTGATCATCTTATTTGAGGAAGTAGTGCAACAAATGTTCACCAGACTTGTTCCTGGGATGATGGAACCTCCTGTGAAGAGAGATTCTACAAACTGGGCATGTATTCTCTACAGTTTGAAGAATGAGGGGTGATCTCAGTGAAGCTTACAAAATACTTAAAGGGATAGACAGGATAAATGCAGGTAAGATGTTTCCAGTGGTCAGGGAGTCCAGAACCAGGAGCACAATTTAAAAATGAAAAGGGATTAGATTACATTACATTACAGTGTGGAAACAGGCCCTTTGGCCCAACAAGTCCACACCGACCCGCTGAAGTGCAACCCACCCATACCCCTACATTTACCCCTTACCTAACACTACGGGCAATTTAGCATGCCACTTAGGATGTCACTTAGATCTGAGGTACAAAGAACAATGAAAGTTACAGCACAGGAACAGGCCCTTCAGCCCTCCAAGCCTGAGCCAATCCAGATCCTCGATCTAAATTTGTTGCCTATTTTCCAAGCATCTGTATCCCTCTGTCCGTGCCAATTCCTGTATCTGTCTATATACATCTTAAATGACACTATCGTGCCCGCTTCTACCACCTACACTGGCAATGCATTCCAGACACCCACGACCCTCTGCGTAAAGAATTTTTCACGTATATCTCCCCTGTCACTTTGAACTTGTGACCTCTAGGAATCGATTCCACCAACTCCCCCTAAACTCTGGGGGAGAAAGCTTCTTGCTATCTACCCTGTCTATACCTCTCATGATTTTATAGACCTCAATCAGGTCCCCCTTCAACCGCCTTCTTTCCAATGAAAATAATCCTAATCTATTTAGCCTCTCTTCATAGCTGGTGCCCTCCGTACCAGGCAACATCCTCCTCTACACCCTCTCCAAAGCATCCACACCCTTTTGATAATGTGCTGACCAGAACTGTACGCAGTATTCCAAATGTGGCCAAACCAAAGTCTAATACAACTGTAACATGATCTGCTAATTCTTGTACTCAATACCCTGTCCGATGAAGGAAAGCATGCCATATGCCTTCTTGACCACTATTGACCTGCATTGCTACTTTCAGGGTACGATGGACCTGAACACTCACATCTCTCTGTGCATCAATTTTCCCCAGGGGTTTTCCATTTACTGTACAGTTTGCTCTTGAATTGCATCTTCCAAAATACATCACCTCGCATTTGCCCAGATTGAACTCCATCTGCCATTTCTCTGCCCAACTCTCCAATCTATCTACATTCTGCTGCATTCTCTGACAGTCCCCTTCACTATCTGCTACTCCACCAATCTTAGTGTCATCTGCAAACTTGCTAATCAGACCACATATACCTTCCTCTGGATCATTTATGTATATCACAAACAATAGTGGTCCCAGCACAGATCCCTGTGGAATACCACTGGTCACAGGTTTCCATTTTGAAAAATTCCTTTCTACTACTACTCTGTCTCCTGCTGCCCAGCCAGTTCTCCATCCATCTAGCTAGTACACCCTAGACCTCATGCAACTTCATTTTCTCCATCAGCCTACCATGGGGAACCTTATCAAACACCTTACTGAAGTCCATGTATATGACATCTACAGCCCTTCCCTCATCAATCAATTTTGTCACTTCCTCAAAGAATTCTATTAAGTTGGTAAAGTGGGCACGAAAGTGGGCATGATAGCTTAGTGGTTAGCACCACTGCCTCACAGCGCCAGGGACACTGGTTCGAGTCCAATCTCGGGCAAATGTCTGTGTGGAGTTTGCAGATTGTCCCTCCGGGTGCTCTGGTTTCCTCCCACAATCCAAAGATGTGCAGGTCAGGTGAATTGGCCATGTTAAATTTGCCATAGAGTTCAGGGATGTGTAGGTTAGGTGCATTAGTCAGGGGTAAACATAGGGTCTGGGTGGGTTACACTTGAGAGGGTTGATGTGGTCTTATTGGGCCAAAGGGCCTGTTGCCACACTATAGGGATTCTATTCTATAAAATATTGTGTCGTCGATAAGCCCATTTTCTTCCAAATGGAAATAGATCCAATCCCTCAGTATCTTCTCCAGCAGCTTCCCTACCACTGACTTCAGGCTCACTGGTTGTAGTTTCTTGGAATATCCCTGCTACCCTTCTTCAACAAGGGGACACATTAGCAATTCTCCAGTCTGCTGGGACCTCCCAATTTTCAAGGATGCTGCAAAGGTATATGTTAAAGTCCCGGCTATTTCCTCTCTCGCTTCCCTCAGTAACCTGGGATAGATCCCATCCGATCCTGGGGACTTGTCCACCTTAATGCCTTTTAGAATACAAACGCTTCCTCCCTCCCTATGCCGAGAGTAATCAAAGATCTATCCCTAACCTCAACATCCATCATGTCCCTCTCCTCAGTGAATACCGATGCAAAGTACTCATTAAGAATCTCACCCACTTTCACTGACTTCACGTATACCTTTCCTGTTCTGTCATTGAGTGGGCCAATCCTTTCTCTAGTTACCCTCTTGCTCCTTATATATAAATAAAAGGCATTGGGATTTTCCTTAACTCTGTTTGCTAAAGATACCTCATGGGTATGCTGTTTTGGAAAATGTAGGGGGTGATGGATTCTCAGGGGAACGGAGCATGAACGTAGCATGAAGTTTCTGGTGTTGAGACTGGCTCTGATGCAACGAGGGGTATGTTGGCTTCCAAGAGATCAATTGTGTTAGGGGATTCTGTAGTCCGAGGTACAGACAAACGTTTCTGTGGCCAGCAGAGAAAAAGCAGAATGGTGTCTTGTTTCCCTGGTGCCAGGATCAAGGATGTCTCGGAGAGGGTGCAGAATGTTCTCACGGGGGGAGAGGGGCCAGCAGGAGGTCATTGTCTACATTGGAACCAACGACATAGGAAGGGAAAAGGTTGAGACTCTGAAGGGAGATTACAGAGAGTTAGGCAGAAATTTAAAAAGGAGGTCCTCAAGGGTAGTAATATCTGGATTACTCCCAGTGCTACGAGCTAGTGAGGGCAGGAATAGGAGGATAGAGCAGATGAATGCATGGCTGAGGAGCTGGTTTATGGGAGAAGGATTCACATTTTTGGATCATTGGAATCTCTTTTGGGGTAGAAGTGACCTGTACAAGAAGGACAGATTGCTCCTAATTGGAAGGGGACTAATACACTGGCAGGGAAATTTGCTAGAATTGCTTGGGAGGATTTAAACTAGTAAAATGGGGAGGGGGGTAGACCCAGGTAGATAATGAGGAAAGAGATCGATCTGAGACAGGTACAGCTGAGAACAGAAGCGAGTCAAACAGTCAGGGCAGGCAGGGACAAGGTAGATCTAACAAATTGAACTGCATTTATTTCAATGCAAGGGGCCTAACAGGGAAGGCATTGCTATGATAACTCGGGGCATGGTTAGGAACATGGGCCTGGGATATCATAGCAATTACGGAAACATGGCTCAGGACTGGCAGCTTAACGTTCCAGGATACAAATGCTACAGGAAGGATAGAAAGGGAGGCAAGAGAGGAGGGGGAGTGGCATTTTTGATAAGGGATAGCATTACAGCTGTGTTGAGGGAGGATATTCCCGGAAATACATCCAGGGAAGTTATTTGGGTGGAACTGAGAAATAAGAAAGGGATGATAACCTTATTGGGATTGTATTATAGACCCCCTAATAGTCAGAGGGAAATTGAGAAACAAACTTGTAAGGAGATTTCAGCTATCTGTCAGAACAATATGGTGGTTATGGTAGGGGATTTTAACTCTCCAAACATCGACTGGGACTGCCATAGTGTTGACGGTTTAGATGGAGAGGAATTTGTGAAGTGTGTACAAGAAAATTTTCTGATTCAGTATGTGAATGTACCTACTAGAGAAGGTGCAAAACTTGACCTATTCTTGGGAAATAAGGCAGGGCAAGTGACTGAGGTGTCAGTGGGGGAGAACTTTGGGGTCAGCGACTATAATTCTATTTGTTTCAAAATCATGATGGAAAAGGATAGACCAGATCTAAAAGTTGAAGTTCTAAATTGGAGAAAGGCCAATTTTGAGGGTATTGGACAAGAACTTTCGAAAGCTGATTGGAGGCAGATGTTTGCAGGTAAACAGACGGCTAGAAAATGGGAAGCCTTCAGAAATGAGATAACAAGAATCCAGAGAAAGTATATTCCTGTCAGGGTGAAAGGGAAGGCTGGTAGGTATAGGGAATGCTGGATGACTAAAGAAACTGAGGGTTTGGTTAAGAAAACGAAGGAAGCATATGTCAGATATAGACAGGATAGATCAAGTGAATCCTTAGAAGAGTATAAAGGAAGTAGGAGTATACTTAAGAGGGAAATCAGGAGACCAAAATGTGCACTATATAGGACAAACAGGAAGACAGCTAACGATCCGCATCCATGAACATTAACTAGCCACGAAACGCCACGACCAGCTATCCCTAGTAGCCACACACGCAGACGACAAGCAACATGAATTCGACTGGGACAACACTACCATTATAGGGCAAGCCAAACAAAGAACAGCCAGGGAATTCCTAGAAGCATGGCACTCCTCCACAAACTCCATCAACAAACACATCGACCTGGACCCAATATACCGGCGAGAAAGTGAGGTCTGCAGATGCTGGAGATCAAAGTTGAAACTTTATTGCTGGAACAGCACAGCAGGTCAGGCAGCATCCAGGGAACAGGAGATTCGACGTTTCGGGCCACTACAGTGGACAGCTGAAACTGACAACCGGAAGCGGCAGGGACAGGCCACTATAAGTGCCGGAGGAAACACCATAGAAGCGCTTCACAGGAGGCTCCCAAGCACTGAGAATGTCACCTAGACAGGGGACGAAACGTTTGCAACAAAAATTTCCAGCTCGGTTTTTACAACTATATTAAGGTCAAAAGGGTAACTAGGGAGTGAATAGGGTCCCTCAAAGATCAGCTAGGAGAAAGTCCTTGCAGGTCCTTGGACTCCTTCATCGCCAGACCATAGCAACATGATGGCTGGAGGAAGAGTGCCTCATCTTCCGCCTAGGAACCCTCCAACCACAAGGGATGAACTAAGATTTCTCCAGTTTCCTCATTTCCCCTCCCCCCACCTTGTCTCAGTCCCAACCCTCGAACTCAGCATCACCTTCCTAACCTGCAATCTTCTTCCTGACCTCTCTGCCCCCATCCCCACTCCGGCCTATCACCCTCACCTTAACCTCCTTCCACCTATCGCATTTCCAATGCCCCTCCCCCAAGACCCTCCTCCCTACCTTTTACCTTAGCCTGCTTAGCACACTTTCCTCATTCCTGAAGAAGGGTTCATGCCCAAAACGTTGATTCTCCTGCTCCTTGGATGCTGCCAGACCTGCTGCACTTTTCCAGCAACACATTTTCACCCCTCAAAGATCAGCAAGGTGGCCTTTATGTGGAGCCACAGAAAATGGGGGAGATACTAAATGAATATTTTGCATCAGTATTTACTGTGGAAAAGGATATGGAAGATATAGACTGGAGGGAAATAGATGGTGACATCTTGCAAAGTGTCCAGATTACAGAGGAGGAAGTGCTGGATGCCTTGAAACGGTTAAAGGTGGATAAATCCCCAGGACCTGATCAGGTGTACCCGAGGGAACTCTGTGGGAAGCTAGAAAAGTGATTGCTGGGCCTCTTGCTGAGATATTTGTATCATCGATAGTCACAGGTGAGGTGCCGGAAGACTGGAGATTGGCAAATGTGGTGCCACTGTTTAAAAAGGGCGGTAAAGACAAGCCAGGGAACTATAGACCGGTGAGCATGACCTCGGTGGTGGGCTAGTTGTTGGAGGGAATCCTGAGGGACAGGATGTACATGTATTTGGAAAGGCAAGGACTGATTCGGGATAGCCAACATGGCTTTGTGCGTGGGAAATCATGTCTCACAAACTTGATTGAGTTTTTTTGAAGAAGTAACAAAGAAGATTGATGAGGGCAGAGCAGTAGATGTGATCTATATGGACTTCAGTAATGCGTTTGACAAGAAACTGATTAGCAAGGTGTTTTAAAAAATTCTCAAGGTCAAGGACCAGGCTCGCAGGAAAGTAGTCTGACACAGAACAAACAGCCAAGAGGCGAGTCTGCTAGAATATAAGTGTTTTATTCCCCGCAGCGTCGCCACAACCAGGTCTCGTACTTACAACGGGTCTGGTTTATACTCACTCTACGTGTTACCGGAACTGGGAGCCGTCAGTTCTCGTAGAGCGGTTGCCAACAACCCACCCTCGGCGGTTAAACGCAACCCCGGAGCAGACTCTACCGAACTGGAGACTTTTCCAGCTGATATACTCTTTTCCAGATATAAACATTCATGTGAACAGCAGAGCAAGGCTAAAAAACACATTCCATTCTGGTTACATACAGATAAGAAGATTCACACGGGAAGGTGTATAATAAGATTCACACGGGACTAAGCGACACCTTCCATTTTCGGTTAGATTCACACATGTATTGGGACACAATTTTAACCCTTTCACCACATTCCACTGCTTGGCCCAATACATGTGTTGCATTATGATTCACACATGTATTGGGACATAATTTTACACCACATTCCACTGCTTGGCCCAATACATGTGTTACATTATGCCCATATGTATTCTTTCTAACAAGCGCCTACGTACACGCCAAATATACAAGCAAGTCAGGACATTACAGCATGTTAAAATCACCAGGACCGCTACCAGGATCGACAAGGGTGGGAACAGGAATGTCCCCGCAGTGGAGGACATACCACTCAATATGTCCCACCAATGATGAGCTGACTCCACGTCCACTACACGGGCAGCATGTACTACCTCCTGTCCATGTATAAAGGTAGACACCGTAACCTTGGTGACATTGGTTTGATGCTTTCGTAATATCTGCTTAAGCTCCTCGGATCGGTCCAATGCTCGCTTAAACCGATCCAGGGAAATGTTCCAAGGATTCATCAGCACTTTCCACTGCACCTTGGTAAAGTGGCGAGCACTGCTATAAGTGGTCAACAGATAGGTCTGATTCTGCCAGTGCCACTGATAGACATTTGAGAGGCATCCCGATAGGATGTGGATTATTGGTAGCCACACAGAGCGTGTGTGGCCCAATCTGCCACATCATGTCCCTTGGAGTTTCAACAGTCCATTCGCACAGGGCCGTTCCCTTAGTCAAGCAAGGGTCCCGATACCTGTCCATCAGTAGGCAAGTTTTCCCCTGATCAGTCTGTTCACAAGCGGACAGATCATAGGCAATATTGGTATCTGGGCTAAACCACTGTCCCCTTGTCTTCAGAAAATAATATCCAGAAGATGTAATCACTGGTAATACATAATATCGACAGTAACAGTGTGGGTTACATTCATGGTAACAAAGTATCCGTTACACATAGTTGCGTTACACCATGGATGGGTTATCATCCACAATTTCTCAGATACATTCCATATTCCCCTCCACGCTTGTACATTGGGGGATGTTACCACACGCAAAAAGCGTTCTTTCTGTATTTGAGCATGCAACATTTGAATATGACAGGCAGTCCAATTTAACTGAGCCGTAATGTTCTCAAACAGTTCCTGAGTGGCACCCCAGACATCCAGTTCCCATTGCAGAGATCGTATCATTATTTCAGCTGTCTCTCCTTGAGTCATCATTACGGATGGCATCCACCTTCCAATAGTATGTAGTCCTTGTGAGGTGGCCTGTCCCGTGTTAGATAATTTAGTACGGGTTACCTCAGAGTCAATAGCATTTGAGATACCCATGACAGTTCCTGCACCTCCCAGTAGAGTGTCATACCATGCACGCCGCCTCCTCTTATGTTGGCATTCTGGGATAGCCGGCAGCCGCACCTGCCAGTGAACATCAGTGTGCAGTACTGCCTGGGCCATCTGCTGACAAGTTGACATAATGGGAGCCAACTGTGTGCGGTGCGCGTCAGAGACGTTAGGGCGCACCAAGATCAGCCATAACATTCGAATCCGGTTTTGAATAACTGTTCCATTGCTGATCCAGATGTCCTCATCTCCAGTCGTGATGTTCCATCGTGTCCCGTTTGAGCTTTCACATTCACGAGTGGTTATATTCCAATGACACATATTCACCGTTGCATTCAACATCAATGTACAGTTAGGGGTTATCAAAGTTACATTTCTCCCCTTATAACATCGTACACAAGTATACATTTGACAATCACTCGTGAGATCTAAAATTGTACACCATTGATTTGCCGCGCACTTAAAATCATCTTGCTGTCGTTCCTCACTACTAATTTTCCAACCTACATTTTGTTTCGATAAGGGTACCAACGACTGAGCTGGCACACTCCTCCAGACTGATTCCCCAGGATACATAATGGTGACCAGACTGTCTTTTCCTTGGGCTATGATCTCTGCCGGTTTGGGGGGACCAGTTGTCTGGCGTACCCATACCTTGGCACCCTGAGTGTCAGTAGACCCAAATCCCCCCGTCCCACGCTCAGTAACCTTAACGGGAGCTCCCGTCTCTTCCACCATTGTAAGGTTACATGGCTTAATGACCAATTGCGCTATTCTGTCCCCCTTCTGTATCACGTAAGGTTCAGCAGTGATGTTGACCAGGACCACCCCCAACTCCCCTTGGTAGTCCGCGTCAATTACGCCTGCCATCACATCAATCCCCTTTAGTGACAATCCCGATCGCGGGAGGATATGCCCATAGGTCCCAGGGGGACAAATCAATCCTAATCCGGTCTTAATCACCGTAGGTTTTTGTTGGACCAAAGTCTGTGTAGTTAACGCTCGTAAGTCCAGTCCAGCCGACATGACTACCATATGCACTGCTTTTAATTCTGCCCACTGACTACTTTTTCCCTCCCCTAATTCTTCTAGGGTAGTGCCTTGTTTTGGGTTAAAGGCGGCAGCTTTCCATCTACGCTGTCCCGCTTTCCATTGGGCTGACCCATCTACGAACCAAGCCGTGGCTTGTTCATCCGGGGTCAGTTCATCATACCGTTTTCCCATCTTAACGGGTGATTCCTTGTATTCAATCACCTCAAACCGTTTTTCCCCTTCCTCAGGGGCCTCCGCCACTTGCTCATGTAGGACTGACACTCCTTTCTGTCCAGTCCGCACTCCCTCCGACACATACCATTTCCATTTAATGATGCTGCTCTCTTGGGCAGTTCCTATTCGGTGGGTAGTGGGGTCACTAAGTACCCACGGAAGAATAGGGATAGCTGTTCTCATGATCACTTCATGTCCAATGGTCAGGGCTTCGGTTTCCACCAAGCCCCAGTAGCATGCTAATAACTGTTTCTCAAAGGGGGTATACCGTTCCCCTGCCGGGGGTAATCTTCGGGACCAAAATCCCAATGGCTTACGGGTTCTTCCCTGTTTTTGCCATAAGCTCCAATTGGCATAATCCCCCTGTGCTGAGACTTGCAGTTCTACAGGTCCTGACTGTACCTTTCCCAAGGATACAGCTTGCTGTATCGCTTGCTTGGCCATTTCAAATGCAGTTTGATGGACCTCCGTCCATCCGAACGCTGCCTTTTTCCTCGTAACTCGATACAAAGGTTTTAAAATTTGTCCTAAATGGGGAATATGCTGTCTCCAGAATCCGAATAACCCAATAAATTGCTGCACGTCCTTCTGGGTGTGAGGGACGGCAAAGACCTGAATCTTATTTTTAGCTTTCGCAGTGATTTCCCTTTCCCCCTTGTTCCACACGATTCCTAAGAATTTTACCGTTTGTGAGGGACCCTGGATTTTGGCTGGGTTGATCTCCCACCCATATCCTCGCATATGTTGAACCAGTTGGTCCAGCAATTCCTGAACCTGCTTCTGACTTGTCCCCTGTATCATCATATCGTCAATATAGTGCGAGATCATCACTTCATCAGGCACTTTAAAGGCAGCCAAGTGTTCTGCAACTATCCGGTGGCAGATAGTAGGGCTATGCAGATATCCTTGGGGCAATCGCGTGAACGTGAATTGTCTACCCTCCCAAGTGAATGCGAACTGTTCCTGCCTATCTTCGGGAATAGGAATTGTGAAGAAGGCATTAGCCAAATCAATTACTCCGTACCACACCCCTGGATGATGTTGGATTCGTCCTATAATAGTGACGGCATCCGGGACCGCTGCCGTCAAGGCCGGAGTGTGTTTTAAAAAATTCTCAAGGTCAGGTTCGTAGGAGAGTAGTCTGACACAGAACAAACGACCAAGAGGCGAGTCTGCTAGAATATGGGCATTTTATTCCCCGCAGCGTCGCCACAACCAGGTCTCATACAACGGGTCTGGCTTATACTCACTCTGCATGTTACCGGAACTGGGAGCCGTCAGTTCTCGTAGAGCGGTTGCCAACAACCCACGCTCGGCGGTTAAACGTAACCCCGGAGCAGACTCACCGAACTGGAGACTTTTCCAGCTGATATACTCTTTTCCAGATATAAACATTCATGTGAACAGCAGAGCAAGGCTAAAAAACACATTCCATTCTGGTTACATACAGATAAGAAGATTCACACGGGGAGGTGTGTAATAAGATTCACACGGGACTAAGCAACACCTCCATTCCGGTTAGATTCACACATGTATTGGGACATAATTTTTAACCGTTTCACCACAGAGTGTGACGGTTTAGTTGCCGATAATCTGCCGTCATCCGCCATGACCCATCGGCTTTATGTACGGGCCATAAGGGGTTATTCCACGCCGTGGTGCATGTCCTAAGCACTCCCGCTTCCAAATAATCCTTAATTGTGGCGGATATTTCTTTATGTCCGCCGGGAATCCTATACTGTCTAAGACTTATTACGCGATCGGCGATCGGGATGGGGAAGGGGTCCATTTTAACCTTTCCCACTAACACCGTCCTACAGCGCAAAGCCATTTTCGTGATTCCAAATTCAAACTTCCCTTGTTGGAGGTGAAGTGTTAAACCGGCCAGAATGTCCATTCCCAGGATCCATTCTCTAACTGGTGTAATGATAATTGAATAAGTTTTAATGGGCATTGTACCTATCTTTAGGGGCAATTGTACTGTTTTTCCTTCAATCAGATTACCTCCCAGCCCAACCAGCGTGCCTGGGGTTCCTTTAAACTTATGGGGCGTCCCATAGATTAAGGTGGCCTCCGCCCCTGTGTCCACTAGAGCCATAACGGTTTGGACGGATTTGCGAATGTCGTCTGCTGACCATTGGCTCGTTCGTGGGCAAACCCTTGGGGCTTGGCCCGATTCCTATTGTTCCTCCCATTCATCTTCCCTAGACAGCACTGGGTAAAGACGTTTGCCTCGCCCTTCTTTGTTCTTGCCTTTCTTACTAGGTTTCCGGCCACGCCTATCCACTTTATAACACTCTCGGAGGGGAGGCCGTACCTCCTCCTCCTCCTCGTCCTCCGAGGATTCCCACCGCTGGGAAGTGGAAGTTCTACCCCTTCGAGGCTCATTAACAACCGGACCCCGTGTCTGACATTTTTGTGTTAGTAATTCCACTAGGTCTTCCATAGTGGGTCGGGACTCCGTCTCTACCCGGGACACCTTCAGTCCCTTTCGTCTGCATAAGTCTTTTAATTCCGGTGTAGGTAGGCCATCAATCTCCGATGCTGGGACCTGCGCCCGTATCAAAGCTTGCCACAAAGCACGCCGTGAGGGGCCTTGGTTACTTCCTTGATTAGGGTTTACTTTTCCCCCTGCCCGAGCCTCAGGGCGACGCCCCTCCGTGCCCCCCTGAGAAGCACGGGTTGTGGGTCCCCAATCCCCCAAACCACCCATTTCCCTCATCATACTACGGGCATCTCCTAGGGTTTCTCCCCGTCCACTCAACATTATGGTTAATAACAGTGGTTTATAATGGGGGGGGGCAGTCTTCACTAGGTGGTCTCTAGTCTGTCTACTAACATTTGTGTTATCTACCTCGTCCAGCACTCCCAGCAACAGGGCATCCCGCACACACAAACGGGTTAGCCTCTGAACCCCTTCCTTAATTGTTGTCCAAGTTCCTTCCAAGGGGGGCCAATCGGACGGGAAGGGATACTGTTCGGCCACTGCCCTGGCATACATCCCAAATAAGGTCCCCATACTGCGATCTATTACCATATCCTTGGCTTGTCTGCGGTACCCCAGGTCTATGGCAGCATCCTTTGCTAATCCACCAAACTTGGGAGCATCCTGATAGTCTACCTGCACTTGTTGCCCCCCTTCCTCGAGGAGCCGAATTAGCCATAGCTCTAACGGCTCCCCAGGATTACGTCGGGTTTTCTGGGTGATAAACAGCACCTCATCGGTAGTGAAGTCTTCCGTTAATTCAGAGAATTCTGCAGGAGGCTGAGCCCGCGGTAATTCATGCATAATTGCCTCCCCTTGTTCATTCCGTATAGGGTTTCCTTCCTCATCTAACATTACCTCCCGTTGCACTGGGAGACGTCTCTGAACCTGCTTTCTCCTAACCACTGGTTTAGCTTGGAGTACGGGTGGGTCCTCTTCGTACTGATCATCTGAATCTCCCCAAATGTTCCCATCCCAATGATCGATATCCCACCGATCCCCGTTATTTAACTGGGCTACAAACGCCCGTACTTGTACTGGGTCCGGGGTTCGAGGGACCTTCCTTTTCTCTTTCCGTTTCTTAGCAGACAGATACATAATAGTTCGTCCTGCTAGTTCAGTTAATGCTGTCAATTCAGTTTTTAACTTCATAATTTCCTGCCTCAACATAGAGGCATCTCCCGAACTGAGTCCCTGCTCATGTTTCAGGAGGGCTAATTCTGCTTCAGCTTTTTGGCGCTTGTCTGACTGTTGTCTACAAGCCGCCGCACAGGCCCACATCCTCCGCTGTACCCCAGGCAAGGGGTTCTTCGGCAGGACTGGGATCCTCTCAAGGGTGGACAGCAGCGACCCTGGGGTTCCTACGCCCTCGGCCTCCCAGTTCTCCGGTCGCCCCCCACCATTTCTCAAACAAACTGCCACGCCATGCCACGGTCCATGCCATCCCAGGACGGTCGGGACCTCCACAGTTTGTTCCTCTGGTTTCTTAGCCTTTTTCCAAAACATTGTTCTGTATCAAAATCTTTCCTCAATTGCGATTGATCCTGCCGGCTACGCCAAAATGTTTTAAAAAATTCTCAAGGTCAAGGACCAGGCTCGCAGGAAAGTAGTCTGACACAGAACAAACAGCCAAGAGGCGAGTCTGCTAGAATATAAGTGTTTTATTCCCCGCAGCGTCGCCACAACCAGGTCTCGTACTTACAACGGGTCTGGTTTATACTCACTCTACGTGTTACCGGAACTGGGAGCCATCAGTTCTCGTAGAGCGGTTGCCAACAACCCACGCTCGGCGGTTAAACGCAACCCCGGAGCAGACTCTACCGAACTGGAGACTTTTCCAGCTGATATACTCTTTTCCAGATATAAACATTCATGTGAACAGCAGAGCAAGGCTAAAAAACACATTCCATTCTGGTTACATACAGATAAGAAGATTCACACGGGAAGGTGTATAATAAGATTCACACGGGACTAAGCGACACCTTCCATTTTCGGTTAGATTCACACATGTATTGGGACACATTTTTAACCCTTTCACCACACAAGGTTAGATCACATGGAATACAGGGAGAACTAACCACTTGGATACACAACTGGCTCAAAGGTAGAAGTCAGAGGGTGGTGGTGGAGGGTTGTTTTTCAGACTGGAGGCCTATGACCAGTGGAGTGCCACAAAGGATCAGTGCTGGGCCCTCTACTTTTTGTCATTTATATAAATGATTTGGATGCGAGCATAAGAGGTACAGTTAATAAGTTTGCAGATGACACCAAAATTGGAGGTGTATGGCCAGCGAAGAAGGTTACCTCAGATTACAACATGATCTGGACCAGATGGGCCAATGGGCTGAGAAGTGGCAGATGGAGTTTAATTCAGATAAATGCGAGGTGCTGCATTTTGGGAAAGCAAATCTTAGCAGGACTTATACACTTAATGGTAAGGTTCTCGGGAGTGTTGCTGAACAAAGAGACCTTGGAGTGCAGGTTCATAGCTCCTTGAAAGTGGAGTCGCAGGTAGATAGGATAGTGAAGAAGGCGTTGGGTATGCTTTCCTTTATTGGTCAGAGTACTGAGTACAGGAGTTGGGAGGTCAAGTTGCGGCTACAGGACATTGGTTAGGCCACTGTTGGAATATTACGTGCAATTCTAGTCTCCTTCCTACTGGAAAGATGTTGTGAAACTTGAAAGGGTTCAGAAAAGATTTACAAGAATGTTGCCAGGGTTGGAGGATCTGACCTACAGGGAGAGGTTGAACAGGCTGGGGCTGTTTTCCCTGGAGCGTCAGAGGCTGAGGGGTGACCTTATAGAGGTTTACAAAATTATGAGGGACATAGATAGGATAAATAGACAAAGTCTTTTCCCTGGGGTCAGGGAGTCCAGAACTAGAGGGCATAGGTTTAGGGTGAGAGGGGAAAGATATAAAAGAGACCTAATGGGCAACCTTTTCACGCAGAGGGTGGTACGTGTATGGAATGAGCTGCCAGAGGATGTGGTGGAGGCTGGTACAATTGCAATATTCAAGAGGCATTTGGATGGGTATATGAATAGGAAGGGTTTGGAGGGATATGGGCTGGGTGCTGGCAGGTTGGGCTGGGATATCTGGTCAGCATGGACGGGTTGGACTGAAGGGTCTGTTTCTATGCTGTACCTCTCTATGACTCTATAACTCCTTTTAGCCCTCTTAATTCCTCATTTCAGGTTGGTCCTACATTCCCGATATTCTTCCAAAGCTTCATCTGTCTTCAATTGCCTGTGCCTTATGTACGCTTCCTTTTTCCTCTTAGCTAGTCTCTCAATTTCACCTGTCATCCATGGTTCCCTAATCTTGCCATTTCTAGCCCTTATTTTCACAGAAACAGGTCTGTCCTGCACTCTAATCAACCTTTCTTTAAAAGCTTCCCACATATCAAATGTGGATTTCCCTTCAAACAGTTGCTCGCAATTCACTTGCCCCAGCTCCTGCTGAATTTTGGTATAGTTGATCTTCCCCCAATTTAGCACTGTTCCTTTAGGGTCAGTCTTGACTTTGTCCATGTATATTCTAAAACTTATGGAATTATGATCGCTATTCCCAAAATAATTCCCCACTGAAACTTCAACCACCTGGCCAGGCTCATTCTCCAACACCAGGTCCAGTGTGGCCCCTTCAACAAAGGGTCAGTTAGACTCGAAACGTCACCTCTTTTCTCTCCTTACAGATGCTGCCAGACTTGCTGAGATTTTCCAGCATTTTCTCTTTTGGCCCCTTCATGAGTTGGATTACTTACATACCGCTCAAGAAAACCCTCCTGGATGGTCCTTCCAAATTCTGCTCTATTCAATCCTCTAACACTAAGTGAATCCCCAGTCAATGTTGGGAAAATTAAAACTCCTATCATCACCACCCTGTTGCTCTTACATATTTCCGTAATCTGTTTACATTTTTGTATCTCTATCTCACTTTCGCTGTTGAGAGGCCTGTAATACAGCCCTAACATTGTTACCACACCCTTCCAATTTCTGAGCTCTGCCCATATTGCCTCACTGCTCGAGTCCTCCATAGTGCCCTCCTTCAGCAGAGCTGTGATATCCTCTCTGACCAGTAATGCAACTCCTCCATCCCTTTTACCTCCCTCTGTATTCCACCTGAAGCATCGATATCCTGGGACATTTAGTTGCCAATTTAGGGCAACTAAATCAACAAAGTCTCAGTAATAGCAATAACATCATACTCCCAGGGACTAATCCAAGTCCTAAGTTCATCTGCTTTACTTACTACACTTCCTGCATTAAAACAAATGGACCTAAGACCATCAGTCCCTTTGCGTTCATCATCTGCTCTCTGCCTACTCTTCCCCTTAGTCACACTGACTTCATTATCTAGTTCCTTACAGGCTGTAGTTACTACCTCCTTCCTGTACACGAACCTCCTCATTTGGTTCCCATCCCCCTGCCACATTAGTTTAAACCCTCCCCAACAGCACATGTTTAGTTAGTTTAAGCCTGCCCCAAAAGATGTGTATAATTTGTTTTATTCAAAAGACTATGAACTTTTGAAATTTTTTACTGTAGAGGGCTGTGAAAGTATCTCTGAGTATGTTTTAGGTCAATATTAATAGATTTCTGATTACCAATAGTAATAGCGTGGCTAAAAGGCATTGAAGTGATGGATCAGCCATGATAGTATTTCATGGTGCAGAATGCTCAATGGCTGAATGGCCTACTCCTGTTCCTGTTAATTATGATGACGACAAAATGTGAACATTTTCAGGAAACTCTGTCAGGTTTGTAGGTGTCCTTTAGAACCTTGGAAGTCTGCCATTTTACTTGGTTTGCTGTCTAATTTGACTCCAAGCTCTTGTACTTGGAAGTAAATGAACAAGTCACTTGGTCATATCGAAATATAACAATGGGCTGCAGATGTTGAAGAAGCTTGCAGAACCTTCATTACAGTCTTATCTGGGACTGCGTTCCTTGAGTGCAGATTATGGTTTAAGAAATTGTTGTGGTTCTGGTTAGTTAAATAATCAGAAAGAGTGTGATCTGACAATCCTGACAAGGGAGAAGAGGTTGGTGCTTACAATCTGGAAGGCCAGTAGTCAGTTAAACCATGGGATAAACATCTCCTGCATGGAAACCCAGTGGCAGCTGGGTTTGGGTTATTTGAAGATACTGATTTTAATTTGATTTGATTTATTATTATCAAGTGTGCCGAGATACAGTGAAAAGTACTGTTTTCTGTGCCAACCAAACAAATCAGACATTACATAGGAATATAGTGCTACACCCACCGAGAAGGTGTCGAAAAAGATAATTCTAAAATGAGAGGCCCATTCATAAGTCTGATAACAGTGGGGAAGAAGCTGTTCTTGAATCTCTTGGTACCTGTTTTCAACTTTCATATCTTCTCCCAGAACGAAGAGGGTGCAAGAGAATATAACTGGGATGGAAAGGGGTCTTTGATCCCATTGGCTGCTTTCCCGAGGCAGCAGGAAATTTAGGCGGACTCAATGGAAGGAAGGCTGATTTTCGTGATGTACTGGGCTTGTATTCACAACTCCATAATTTCTTGCGGTCTTGTACAGACTAAGTGTGATGCATCCGATAGACTGCTTTCTATGGTGCATCTGTAAAAATTGTTAAGAGTCATTGTGGACATGCCAAATTTCCTTAGCCTTCTGAGGAAGTAGAGGTGTTGGTGTGCTTTCCTGGCTGTAGCATGATGTGGATGGGCCAGGATAGATTGTTGGTGATGTTTACTCCATGGAATTTTAAGTACTCAACCACCTCCACCTCAGCATCATTGATACAGACACTCTGCTTCCTGAGGTTGATGACCAGCTCCTTTGTTTTGCTGACATTGAGGGAAAGGTCAATGTCCTTACACCATTATCTCTATCTCTTTCCTGTACTCGGTCTCATCTGTGTTTGAAATCTGACCCAGTGATGGTAACATTAGCAAATTTATAAATGGAGTTAGAACTGAATTCGGCCACACAGTTGTACATGTGTAAGGTGTATAATAAGGTGCTGAGTATGCAGCCTTATGGGGCGCCAGTGTTTGAGGATTATTGTGGACGAGGTATTGTCACCTATCTTTATTGAATGTGGTCAATTGAAGGAAATCAAGGATCTAGTTGCACAGAGGGGAATACAGTCCTAGGTCTTGGAGTTTAGAGATGGGTTTTGTTGAAATTATGGTGTTGAAGGTGAAAGTAAAGTCAATAAATAGGAGTTTAACGTGGGTGCCCTTGTTGTCCAGATGTTCCATGGATGAGTAAAGGGCCAGGGAGATGGTGTTTGCTGTGGGCCAATTATGGTGGTAGGAAAATTTTAGTGGTTCATGCCAATCTAAGAGGCTCACGTTGATGTGTGCCATTACAAACCAGTTGAAGCACTTCATTAGGTTGAGAGTGCTAGGCCTTTTCTCGTTGGAACGGCAAAGGATGAGGGGTGACTTGATAGAGGTTTATAAGATGATCAGAGGAATAGATAGAGTAGACAGTCAGAAACTTTTTCCCCGGGTGCAACAGAGTGTTACAAGGGGACATAAATTTAAGGTGAAGGGTGGAAGGTATAGGGGAGAGGTCAGGGGTGGGTTCTTTACCCAGAGAGTGGTGGGGGCATGGAATGCGCTGCCTGTGGGAGTGGTAGAGTCAGAATCTTTGGTGACCTTTAAGCAGCAATTGGATAGGTACATGGATGGGTGCTTAAGCTAGGACAAATGTTCAGCACAACATCGTGGGCCGAAGGGCCTGTTCTGTGCTGTATTGTTCTATGTTCTATAATGATGGATGTCAGAGCCACTGGGTGGTAGTCATTAAGGCATGTTACCTTTAGCACCGGGATAATAATGGTCTTTGTGAAGCAGGTGAGAACCTCACATCATAGGCAGGAGAGGTTAAAGATGTTTGAAAATGCTCCCACCAGATGGTCAGTACAGAACCTGAGTGCACAGTGTGGGATTGTGTTCAAATAATGACCAAACTCGTTATAATCAGCCCTTACCGACCGTCTCTCGGACCTGAACAGATTGGTGAAAATAACCTGTTTACTCATCAACTGCAGTAACACAAGTTCGAGGTGGCGATAGAATCCCAAAATACAGTTCTTACACCTTTTTATACACCGTTCTTAAACTTGTGGGCGGCACGGTGGCACAGTGGTTAGCACTGCTGCCTCACAGCGTCAGAGACCCGGGTTCAATTCCCGCCTCAGGCGACTGACTGTGTGGAGTTTGCACGTTCTCCCTGTGTCTGCGTGGGTTTCCTCCGGGTGCTCCGGTTTCCTCCCACCATCCAAAGATGTGCAGGCCATACTAAATTGCCTGTAGTGTTAGGTAAGGGGTAAATGTAGGGGTATGGGTGGGTTTCGCTTCAGCGGGTCGGTGTGGACTTGTTGGGCTAAAGGGCCTGTTTCCACACTGTAATCTAATCTAAATCTAGCCTTTTTATACACCGTTCTTAAATATATTAAAATTCCATTATCGTAGTGTTACATTGTAGTATCTGTAGTACACACGGGTTTGAAGGACCTCCGTCCTGGGGGACAGGAGATGGGTTAAAACATGTACTAAATGTTGGCTGCGACTCCTGTTAGGGTTAGAGGTATCTGTCTGATCTGCTTGCGTAATTAAAAGGTGTTAGTAAAAAAAAAACTAGGTCTGGACAAGCAAATGGACGTCATTCTATTGAGTGGTGTGCAGATGAGATTGATTTTAGATTAAGATAAATGCTTGGCACAACATCGTGGGCTGAAGGGGTCTGTACTATGTAGTTCTATGTTCTATATGTGCTCTAAATAAGTTAAAAATTGTATCATGTTAAATTGCCATAGAGTTAGGTGCATTAGTTAGGGGGAATGGTTACTCTTCGGAGCGTCGGTGTGGACTAGTTTGGCCGAAGGGCCTGTTTCTACACTGTAGGGAATCTAGTGTTGTCAGTGTGAGTTTCATTCATTCATGCAATTTCACATAAGCGCTGTTTCGACAGTTAGTTTCTTAAAGTGATAACGGCCCAATTAAAAGATGTTTAACATGTACGTACTAATTGGGGGAAAATGTTTGGTGTTCTGTAATCTGTTCAGGTCCGAGAGATGGTTGGTAAGGGCTGATTAATATTATAATCTTTTCATAGTTTCTAGTAGGTCATGGAGATGTGATGGCGGGGATGGTATTGTTCTGGTTAGTAGTCTTTGATAATTATTCAGAGGTGACTTTTGATGTAAAAATAGTCTGATGGGGTTGAAGTTGTAAGGGAGCAGTAATGGATTTAGAAGTATTGCTTTAATTTTAGTCCATCTTGCAATAGTAAAATAAATTACAGAACCGCAGTTTTATGAAACCATGTTATAGTAAATAACGGGTTAGTGAAGGGTTATAAATGAATGAACAGGAACCCGGCATTTAAGAATATAGCGAGCTGGTGAGTGAGTTAATAAAGATAACAACCTATAACACAATATCTCACAATGGCTGGAGACTCCATCCAGGCCAGTTGATTTCCATGAGTTCACCCTCTAGAAGGTCAATCTGATTGTCTGAGGCGGTAACTGTGGATACAGGTGCAACTGAGGCTGTTGGGGCAGGTGACATCATTTCACTGACCTGTCCTTCAAAATGAGCAGAGAATGGATTGAGCTCATCAGGGAGGGACACTGGCTAGTGAGTAGAAATTACCGAATGAAAGCAATTTGAAATACCTACACAAATGACAGATTTGAAAGTGTAATCAAAGGAGGAATCTGCAAGGGGCAGGGAGATGGAGGAGAATCTCCTCCCTATTAAACATTTTACATTATTGAATTCTCATACTCTCCACCTCATGTTGATAACTGCTCCTCCCATTTTCTACAGTTATTCCAAACTCCACCTCCCTGAATCCCCCTCTATCTGTTCTAAATGCATTATATTTTGCAGCTTTTAATTATTAGTCCTCTTTCCCTGAAGCCATACCAGTTGTTAAGCCTACTATGTCTGGTTCCTCCCATAGCTTCCTTCAGACTCTCCTGTTTAATTATGGATATTGTTGTACAGACAATTTTCATTTTTCCCAGCACTTTATCTCAATTTCTATTCAAGCATCTTCTTAGCCTTTCTCTCTAGCTCTATTTACTTGCTTGTCAGAACTATCTGCTCTTTCTTTTGTCATCAGTAGCTTGTAAATTTTAAAACAGGTCTCTCCCTTCGTTTACCAGCTGTCCAGAATCAGATTGCTACTTAGAGTTTGTCCCTGTGTGAACAGCTTCTATCATTCCCTCTGTTGAAGGGGTTGCACCACACTGTGGATGTTAAGCATTTATGTCTCTCTCACTCAAATACAGGGGGCATGCTGAATAACACTTGCAAATATAGAACAGAGGAGATCAATTTGAAAGCAGCAAAGAAATGATTCAATTAGCAAAAGCAAACAACTGACACAATTTATTTATCAATGTGCTTGCTTTTAAAATAAGCCAAATCTCTTCTAAAGTTTTCCAAGGAAGTTTTTTGAAAATTTTATCAGTCGAGGTTGTATGGCCTTCACTGCCTGCTATTTCAGAATGGTATGGTTAAAAAGGTTTAATACTGTGGAGTCATGTGACCAAGTCTCCTGGGAAGGCTGGATTAGGGGAAACCGTGACTGTCAAGACCAAATATTGCATTGCAAATAACCAGCTGTCTATGGCTCATCTGAGAGGAGCAGTAGAATGTTGTTATTCACACATCTCCTGTTGTGACTAGCAATTCTACTGGGTTTTTTTATTTCTGTCTTTTTGACAGTTTCTAACATGATAATTAGCACTCTAGGCCCATCAGGAGGTACTCGAGGCATTGGCCGTTGGCTGATTTTTGGCTTTTGGAAGGCTACTCCTCAATCCAGTTACAACTGCTATCTTTGTAGATTTGTTTTTAAAACAGTGACTATATATGGACATGTATTAAAGTTGTTTTGCTTTATTAGTTTGTAACAATTTCTCCTTCCTATGTTCTCATGCCTCGCTCTGTTTACACTTAGACTGTTATTGTTTCTTGACAATTCATCTGTCCAATCTTCCCATTTTAAAGCCTCTAGCTGCTACCTTCCTATTTACCTTTCCACTGAGAGAAAGTGGGGTCTGCAGATGCTGGAGATCAGAGCTGAGAGTATGTTGCTGGAAAAGCACAGCTGGTCAGACAGCATCCGAGGAGCAGGAGAATTGACGTTTCAGGCATAAGCTCATCATCAGGAATGCAGTTGGGAACCTCGGGGTAGAGAGATAAATGGGAAGGGGGTGGGGCTGGGGGGAAGGTAGCTGAGAGTGCAGTAGGTGAATGGAGGTGGGGATGATGGTGATAGGTCAGAGACGAGGGTGGAGCAGATAGGTGGGAAGGAAGATTGACAGATGGGACAGGTCATTAGAGTGTGCTGAACTGGAAGGTTGGAACTGGGGTAAGTGGGGGGGAGGGGAAATGAGGAAACTGGTGAAATCCACATTGAAGTCATGGGGTTGGAGGGTCCCAAGGCGGAAGATAAAGTGTTCTTCCTCCAGGCGTCAGGTGGCGATGGAGGAGGCCCAGGACCTGCATGTCCTCAACAGAGTGAGAGGGGGAGTTGAAATGTTCGGCCATGGGGCGGTGGGGTTGATTGGTGCCGGTGTCCCGGAGATGTTCTCTGAAGCGCTCTGCGAGAAGGCATCCAGTCTTGCCAATGTAGAGGAAACCGTAACGGATACAATAACTGACATGTGTGGAAGTGCAGGTGAAACATTGATGGATGTGGAAGGCTCGTTTGGGGCCTTGGATGGAGGTGAGGGGGGAGGTGGCTTGTCAGGGGCTGATCCCACCCCTTATGTAGTGTTATTATTAACTATGGTAACCTGACAACTGAAACTGGGCTCTTACTGAGAAAATGTATCAGAAGATTGATTGATAGAGCAACTAGATGCATCTTGGACATTGGTATATTCTGATTTCAAGTGGGTTGATTAATTGACTTTTCTGACAGATTACAAAGTACAGCAGCTGTCATTCAGGAGGAGCTGCTACATTGCATGTGAGATGGAGTCACACTAATGTCATCAACAATCCCGGTTCAGGAAAGTCCATCCTATGGATACTTCTGATTTCAGAACTGGTGCCCGTCTTCCATGGATAAGAACCTCTTCCCTACATTTCAATTCTCCCAATCTCTCTGCTCCTGTGCTAATTTACATGGAGCCCAGAGATTGTCCTCGTCCAGGTCCTGCTGCTACTTTCTCAGCACCTCCTCTGCTTTTTTTATTCCAACATGACCACAATAACTGGATTTACCCTGTCCCTTTACAAACTTCTCTCCCTAACAGTCATACACTCCCTTTCCTGAGCCAGTTTTGGGTTTGAATATATTCTGGATAAAACTGTCCAGAAACCCTTTCCCTCTCCTCTCAGTCTCATTACATGCTGTTCCCCATCTTGGACTAGATTAATTGATAGATGTAACGATGCAGTTTAACTTGAGGGAAGGTGGTGGTCAACTGGACTAGCAATCCAGAGACCCACGTAATGTGGCCGAGTGGTCTATGGCGTTGAATTGAAAGGCACGCAGTGGCTCAGCGTTTAGCACTGCTGTCTCAGGGCCCTGGGTTCAATTCCAGCCTTATGTGACTGTGTGGAGTTTGCATGTTCTCCTCATGTCTGTCTGGGTTTCCTCCAGATGCTTTGGATTTCTCACATCGTCCAAAGATGTGCAGGTTAGGTGGTTTAACCATGCTAAATTGTTTGTAGTGTCCAGGGATGTGTGGGCGAGGTGGATTAGTCAGGATAATTACACGGTCACAGGGATAGGGTGGTGGGCTGCATCTGGATGTGATGCTCTTTGGAGGGTCAGTGTAGACTCAATGGGCTGAATAGCCTCGATCTGCACCATAGGGATTCTATAATTCTGTGTAATGTTCTGGGGACCTGGTGTCAAATCCCAAATGGCCGATAGTAGACTAAATTCAATAAATATTGGGAATCAAAACTTTAAACACTTGCTGGTTTTCTTAAGAACCAAATTTGGTTCACTAGCATCTTACCTGATGTGACTCCTGAACCACCACAATGTGGCTGACACTTAACAGTCTTTGGAAACAGTCTAGACATTCACCAAAATGCCTCAAAAATAAAGAAATGAAATCAGATATCACAAGTACTTTAACTAGAGGGGGGAGGTGATCTAGTGGAAACGTCACTGGCCCATTGGCTTCCATAAGGAATATGTTGAAGGAATTTCAATGTATTTGTCTGTTGTGTTCTTGTTATCAATTAGTGTTTTTTCCAATAGTGAAAACATCAATAGACACTGTCAGCATGGCTGCTGAGGGTTAGCCACCGGTGAGTTGGCATGGAAAGGGTAGAGCAGAGAGTGAGGGGTACAGAGTACAGTTTGAATAGGGATTACAAAGGTATATGGGGATGTAGGATGGCACAGGCTGTGCCATGTGAGTATAGATTGGCATGGGATCTATAAGGGCGCTAGGGACAAGTCAAGGGCACAGGGAGGCTTGGATGGGGCATAGAAGGTGTCTGGAAATGAGTGAGTGAAATCAGGATAGTTGTTTACTGTTTTAATCTTTATTTTTAAGCTTTGAACACTGCGTTGCGGTCCTTAGCAGGTTGTCAAACTGAGCTCAGGGACTGGGCAGCTTCCTCTGGGTTGTGTTCTCTATCTCCCAGGTGCTCCTGCTGAGCTCAGCAGCAGTGTACTGAACAGAGAACAGTGTTAAAAACTGCCACAATCAGTCTGCTAAGGGGGCTGCACAATCTTTGAGTGTGACTCTTCTTGATCTGAATAGGCAGATCATAAGCTATGAGCCCCAAGGCCAAAAATGGAACAAACTAATTCTTCATCCACTGCATTCTTGGAAGTCAGAGAGCTTTCTCTTCATTGGGTAAAAGCAAGTGTCTTTGGGAAAATGGCACAAATGTGTCACAAGTATTGACAGAGAGGGAGGGGTACAGACAAAGTGAGGGAAGCAGACAGGGTGGTTAGCAGACTGAAACAGCAACAGACGGAGGAAGACAAAGACTGGGACAGAGAAAGGTATGGATTCTCCCTATTAGGAGTAACTGCAAACTCCCAAGCAGGCAGGATGATGGGCTGAATGTTCCCAGGATTTTGCAATTTTAATTTTGGATGGGGGTGGGGATGTCAGATCCTTCAGAGCCCCATGGCTCTGCTGTTCAGCTCATTAATAATGATCATAGGCTCTCAGTGCCTGTCTTGGTGGGATAGGTTAGAAGTGTTCGTCACTGCCAGGAGTTTGCGATGTGGATGCCATTGATGCTATATTTAAACTCCAGCTCATCATCAGCTCAGATGCTGCAGGGCTCCATCACTAATCCTATCACAGGATATAGCCCTGACAACATTAGAACCCAGGAGAAAGTGAGGACTGCAGATGCTGAAGACCAGAGTGGAGAGTTGGTGCTGGAAAAGCACAGCAGGTCAGGCAGCATCCGAGGAGCAGGAGAATCGACGTTTCGGGCATAAGCCCTTCTTCAGGAATGAGGCTGGTGTGCCAAGCGGGCGGAGGTAAAGGGTAGGGGGAGGGAATTTGGGGAAGGGGCGCTGGGAGTACGATAGGTGGAAGGAGGTGAGGGTGATAGGCCGGAGAGGGGTTGGGGGCGGAGAGGTCGGGAAGAAGATTGCAGGTCAAGAGGGCGGTGCTGAATCCGGGGGTTGGGACTGAGATAAGGTGGGGGGAGGGGAAATGAGGAAGCTGTAGAAATCTACATTCATCCCGTGTGGTTGGAGGGTTCCTAGGTGGAAGATGAGGCGCTCTTCCTCCAGGCGTCATGTGGCCAGGGTCTGGCGATGGAAGAGGCCAAGGACCTGCATGTCATTGGCGGAGTGGGAGGGGGAGCTAAAGTGTTCAGCCACAGGGGTGGTTGGGTTAGTTGGTGCGGGTGTCCCAGAGGTGTTCCCTGAAACATTCCGCAAGTAGGCGGCCTGTCTCCCCAATGTAGAGGAGACCACATCGGGTGCAGCGGATACAATAAATGATGTGTGTGGAGGTGCAGGTGAATTTGTGACGGATATAGAAGGATCCATTGGGGCCTTGGAGGGAGGTGAGGGGGGAGGTGTGGTCGCAAGTTTTGCACTTCTTGCGGTTGCAGGGGAAGGTGCCTGGAGTGGAGGTTGGGTTGGTGGGGGGTGTGGACCTTATGAGGGAGTCGCAGAGGGAGTGGTCTCTCCTGAATGCAGATAGAGGTGGAGAGGGAAATATATCCCTGGTGGTGGGGTCTGTCTGGAGGTGGCGGAAATGACGGAGGATGATACGATGTATCCGGAGGTTGGTGGGGTGGTAGGTGAGGACCAGTGGGGTTCTGTCCTGGTGGCGATTGGAGGGGCGGGGTTCAAGGGCGGAGGAGCGGGAAGTGGAGGAGATGCGATGGAGAGCATCGTCGACCACGTCGGAGGGGAAATTGCGGTCTTTGAAGAAGGAGGGCATCTGAGTTGTTCGGTAGTGGAATTGGTCCTCCTGGGAGCAGATGTGGCGGAGGAATTGGGAGAATGGGATGGCATTTTTACAGGGGGCAGTGTGAGAGGAGGTGTAATCTAGGTAGCTGTGGGAGTCGGTCGGTTTGTAGTAAATGTCTGTGTTGAGTCGGTCGTCCGAGATAGAAATGGAGAGGTCTAGGAAGGGGAGGGAGGAGTCTGAGACGGTCCAGGTAAATTTGAGGTTGGAGTGGAAGGTGTTAGTAAAGTGGATGAACTGTTCAACCTCCTCGTGGGAGCACGAGGCAGCGCCGATGCAGTCATCGATATAGCGGAGGAAAAGGTGGGGGGGTGGTGCCAATGTAGCTGTGGAAGATGGACTCTTCCACATATCCGACGAAGAGGCAGGCATAGCTGGGGCCCTTTGGTTTGGCGGAAGTGGGAGGATTGGAAGGAGAAATTGTTAAGAGTGAGGACCAGTTCAGTCAGTGGAAGGGTACTGGTTGTGTCGGCGGGAGAGGAAGAAGCGAAGGGTTTGGAGGCCTTTGTGTTGGGGGATGGAACTGTATAGGGACTGGGTGTTCATGGTGAAGATAAGGCGTTGGGGGCTGGGGAAGCGAAAATCATGGAGGAGGTAGAGGGCGTGGGTGGTGTCCCGAACGTAGGTGGGGAGTTCTTGGACTAAGAGGGACAGGACAGTGTCGAGGTATGCAGAGATGAGTTCGGTGGGGCAGGAGCAAGCGGAGACAATGGGTCGGCTGGGTCAGTCAGGTTTGTGGATTTTGGGCAGGAGGTAGAAATGGGTGGTGCGGGGTTGTGGGACTATGAGGTTGGGGCAGTGGATGGGAGATCCCCCGAGGTAATGAGGTTATGGATGACTCCCTCCTTCGACTGACTGAACTGGTCCTCACTCTTAACAACTTCTCCTTCCAATCCTCCCACTTCCTTGTGGCGCTACCTTGTGCTCCCACGAGGAGGTTGAACAGTTCATCCACTTTACTAACACTTTCCACCCCAACCTCAAATTTACCTGGACCGTCTCAGACTTCTCCCTCCCCTTCCTAGACCATTTCTATCTCGGGCGACTGACTCAACACAGACATTTACTACAAACCGACAGACTCCCACAGCTACTCCCACCCTGCCCCCTGTAAAAACGCCATCCCATATTCCCAATTCCTCCATCTCCACTGGATCTGCTCCCAGGAGGACCAATTCCCCTATCGAACAACTCAGATGCCCTCCTTCTTCAAAGATCGCAATTTCCCCTCCAACGTGGTCGACGACCTCTCCACCGCATCTCCTCCACTTCCAGCTCCTCCGCCCTTGAACCCCGCCCCTCCAATCGCCACCAGGACAGAACCCCACTGGTCCTCACCTTCCACCCTACCAACCTCCGGATACATCGTATCATCCTCCGTCATTTCCGCCACCTCCAGACAGACCCCACCACCAGGGATATATTTCCCTCTCCACCTCTATCTGCATTCAGGAGAGACCACTCCCTCTGCGACTCCCTCGTCAGGTCCATACACCCCACCAACCCAACCTCCACTCCTGGCACCATCCCCTGCAATTGCAAGAAGTGCAAAACTTGCGACCACACCTCCCCCCTCACCTCCCTCCAAGGCCCCAATGGATCCTTCTATATCCGTTGCAAATTCACCTGCACCTCCACACACACCATCTATTGCATCCGCTGCACCTGATGTGGTCTCCTCTACATTGGGGAGACAGGCCGCCTACTTGTGGAACGTTTCAGGGAACACCTCTGGGACACCCGCACCAACCAACCCAACCGTCCCGTGGCTGAACACTTTTGCTCCCCCTCCCACTTCGCCAATGACATGCAGGTCCTTGGCCGCCTCCATCGCCAGACCCTGGCCACATGGCGTCTGGAGGAAGAGCACCTCATCTTCCACCTAGGAACCCTCCAACCACACGGGATGAATGTAGATTTCTCCAGCTTCCTCATTTCCCCTCCCCCACCTTATCTCAGTCCCAACCCCCGGATTCAGCACCGCCCTCTTGACCTGCAATCTTCTTCCCGACCTCTCCGCCCCCACTCCCTCTCTGGCCTATCACCCTCACCCTCACCTCCTTCCACCTATCGTATTCCCAGCGCCCCTCCCCCAAATTCCCTCCCCCCTACCTTTTATCTCAGCCCACTTGGCACACCAGCCTCATTCCTGAAGAAGGGCTTATGCCCGAAACGTCGATTCTCCTGCTCCTCGGATGCTGCCTGACCTGCTGTGTTTTTCCAGCACCACATTTTTCAACATTAGAACCCAGCAAATGGCACCAAAAGGGAAGCTGAGACACTGCATGGTGATATCACAATAGTATTCCTGAGCCTTCACGTTGACCACAATAAAACAACATGTTGTGGCCTTGCACAGTGTGACAGGAAAGATTCCCCTTCAGAAAGGAGGTCCATGATATTCTTGCCTTGCTAAGGAGTTCTGAACTCCAACTTTATAGAGGTATGTTACAAAATCAAAATGCAAATGCTACCCTGGAGAGTTAAATACAGGCATCGTCCATCACGATGTGACATTGTGTGATCTGAGACATTGTGTTCCAATGTCTGGTGTGAAAAGTGATGGAGAAATGGCTAAAAGTTGTAAGGTTCATTGTTGCTAAAAGAACGACCTCTCGATAGAATCCAACTTGAGAACCGATAGGTGGCATGACGCAATTAAAGGTTACATTAGCTGGGTCCCACTTGCGAATCATTGTATTCTGCTCCTGAAGAGAAAAGCAGAAACCTTCCTGATCCACCCTGTGGGTGTGTGCAGCCAGTTTGTTTTGGTATTGTGCTTTGGAGCTTGGTGCCAAGATGCCAAAGTTTCAGCTCTGAGTTCTCATGAGTGACCTGGGGCAAACAATGATTCTGCCCAATCCTTCATGTTCCCTTCCTGTGTCCCTGATGACCTTTCAGCCTGCCCACTTACTGTTCAACTCCTTAGTCTTACGATTAATATTCCCCACTTACAGTCAGAGAGACGTACAGCAATGGAAACAGGCCCTTCGGTCCAATTCATCCATGCTGACCAGATTTCCTAAATACATCTAGTCCTATTTTCCAGCATTTAGCCTATATCCCTCTAAATCTTTCCTATTCATATACTCATCCAAATGCTTTTTAAATCTTTAATTGTACCAGCCTCCACCACTTCTTCTGGCAGCTCATTCCATTCACTCACCACCCTCTGGGTGCAACAGTTGTCTCTGGGTCCCTTCTAAATCTGTCCCCTCTCACCCTAAACCTATGCCCTCCAGTTTTGGACAAACGATCTTGACTAATCATCCTATCCATGCCCCTTATGATTTTATAAACCTCCATAAGGTCACAGGTCTCTTGTCCAAAAAGCAACCCTCCACCACCACCCTCTGTCCCCTACCTTCTAGCCAATTCATCTCCAAATGAATAGTTCTCCCTGTATTCCAGATGATCTAATCTTGGTAACCATTCTACCATGCCCTCAACTTTTGAACCAATGGCTTTGCAAATTGCCTTGTCCTTGTTGACCATTCATTCCCCTCATAATGTGGCTAATGTGAATGTAAATGTTGAAGAGCCATGCATCCTCCATAGCTGCATGAGGTATGTCCATGTGTGCAAAACAGCCTGGCAGTAACAGTCAAGGCATTGCCTCCCTGAGCTCCGGTGTGAAGCTGTGAACAGGCAAAAATGGCATGTGAGATGGTCTCAAAGTGACCCCTGGGACGTGGTGAGACTGGGCATTTGGTGATGCCAGCTATTTGGACATCTAGTGATGTTGGTTAGTCAGTGCCCATGGAGCATGCAGGGAGTTGGTGGTAACATGGAGCTGGACAAAGACTCAGAGAAGCAAGGTGTGAGCTGTGTTGCCGGATCAATGTTTCATGTTTAGATTTGGCGCTATCTAGTTTGTCAAGGAAGTGGGAAAGCTGCATCAAAATGAAGCAAGTTATCTGTTCAGGAGATTCAAAACTCACTGTTTAAACTTTAGGGGGAAACCCAGGAATCTTTCTCTCAACATCAGCAATCTGATTTTGTTTCATTCTCTGTGTTTTCTAAACTTTCTCACCATTGTCCATGTTGCTTGAGGCATCGGAAAATTCTTCCCAAAGTTGCATCTAATGTCCACAGAAGTTCAACCTGCCTGGCAAGTTAGGCATTCCCGAATGTGTGCCTTTTAAAACCTCGTATTGCCACAAACACTCTGACATTGGCAAGGACTGACCTGAAAGTTGAGACAATTACCAAGGTTGGATCTTTATTGGTCTTAATCAACAACAACATGATGTTGTTTCCTGGGCTGTGTTGATATCGTGAAAGGGCAGTAAATGTGCTTTGAATTGGAACAATATTATCCAGTGACCCTGCCCCTCACTGATAATTCAGCCAAATCAGTGCAGACGTGTGTAATCATTAACTTCACTGCAAATCTCACAGTGAACCATACAAGGAGACATCAGGAACTAGTGACCAGAAGCTTCGTCAGGGACAAAAGCTTTATGCAACATCACAAAATGAAGAGTGAGTTGGAGGTTGGGAAGTGAATTCCAGTGTTTGAATTTCAACAACTGAAGGCACGGCTTTTTCTTGCTGTTTCTGTGAAACAATCCTATTGAAGGGTGTGTGTGTAAGTTTTGGTGAGAGTTCTAAATATTAGTCAAACAATGTGCTGGAAAAGCAACCGGTCAGGCAGCATCCAAGGAGCAGGAGAGTTGACATTTCAGACATAAGCCTTTCATCAGGATTGTGGAGAGAGGCCCAAGGGGACTGAGAGATAAAAGGTGGAGTTGGGGGGAAGGTAGCTTGGAAGGCAATAGGCAGATGTAGGTGGGGGTGATAGTGATAGGTTGGAGTGGATAAGTGGGAAAGAAGATAGACAGCTTGAACAGTTCAAGAGGGTGGTGCTGAGTTGGAGGGTTGGATCTGGGATATGGTGGGGGGAGGGGAGGTGAGGAGACTGGTGAAATCGACATTGATGCCATGTGGTTGGAGGGTCCCAAGACGGAAGATGAGGTGTTCTTCCTCCAGGTGTTGGGTGTCTTGGATTTGGTGGTGGAGGAGGCCCAGGACTTGCATGTCCTTGGCGGCGTGAAAGGGGGAGTTGCAGTGGTTGGCCACAGGGCAGTGGGGCTGGTTGGTGTGTGTCCCCCAGAGATTTTAGTCAGGGAGGAGGGGATGCTATCTGTTTGGTGAGTCTTTGATATTTGGTTAAGATCTTTTCTACTCTTAAAATTTAACATAGCTAATTTGATGGTAAAGTTAACAAAATATATAAAAAAGCAACACAAATAAGTTCTAATAGAATTAAATAAGGAATTAAAGTTCATTATAGTGGCAGGATAGATGACGTGTCAAGGCTTCAGCACTTGGAAGCTTCTGGATAGCATTGTGAATGAAGACAATCCCATTTGCAGTCAGTGTTGGATGTATGAGCAGCTTTGGCGCAGAGTTTATGACCTGGAGACTGCGACGCATCAAGGAGAAAGTTACTTGAATGTTTTGTACCAAGAGTCAATGACACCACTTAGGATTGATCCTCTAATTTGAAGAGTATTAAAGGGACAAGATCACCCGCTTCAATGATTCACAGTGATCAGTGTCAGCTTGCTGAATACTGCATCGCTATCTGGATCCAGAACTCTGCCATTCCTTGGCCTTAGTGGCAGCCAGAAAGAAAGTTAGAGGGAGCTCTGGACGGGAGTGTCAGCCTCTGCACCTGTCTAGTGGTTTTGAGATTCTCTTAGCCTATTGGATGACTGCAGGAGTGGCTGAATTCTTAAACATTAAGGAATTAAGGATTATTACATGAGTTGCATACAAATTGCCGTAGGATATGTAAATTATAGAGAGACATATATGTAGCTCAAAGACTGGCGTGGGAGAAATTGGTTCATGCACCATTGCCATCAATACTGGGGCAAGTGGGTGCTGCCTGTCATGGCTGTATAACCTAGGAAAGTAGAGAGGGTTTTAAATTTAAATAGTTATGGTAAGTGTAAAATAAATTATATAGGAAATGGTAGGAATGGACAGAGGAAAAAAAAACTTAGGAGTACACCAACAGTCAAAATTAGACGCTGCAAAGACAACAAAAAGACAAAACTAAAGGCTCAATTTTTGCATGTACATAGCATTCAGAACAAAGTCAGTAAATTGATAGCACACATTTGAAGTAAATAAATATAATCTGATATGATCTGATTACAGAGTCAAGACTGCAACAAGACAAAAATTAGACCCTGAATACTGTGGGGTGCATGATATTCAAGTAGATTAAGAAATTCAGTAAAGGTGGAAGAGTAGCGCTGAGGATCAAGGATGGCATTTTTGCAACAATTAGGTTGGTTCAGTAGATCAGGAGGTAGAACTGGTTTTGATGAAAGTGGGAAATTATAGGGGAAAGAAGTGACAAGTGGAAATGGTGTACAGGTCACTGAACAGTAGTCACAATGTGAAACAAAGTATTTAAGAAGAAATTTTGGGTGGTTTTGATAAAAGGATGGTAATATTCATGGGTGACTTTAATCTACATATAAAATAGAAAAATCAGATTGACTATAGTAGCCTGGTTGAAAAGTTCAAGGAGTACTTTTAAGGTAGTTTTTTTGGAGCAGTGCATTCTGGAACTGACCAGAGAGCAGATTGTATTAGACTTAGTATTGTGTAATGTGACAGAGCTAATTACTAATGTCAAAGTTAAGGTACACTAAGGAGCATTGCCCACAATCATAGAAGCATAGAATTCTTCAGTGCAAAAAGAGGCCATTCAGCCCATCAAATTGGCATCAACAATCCAAAGACCATCACACCCAGACTCACCACCAGTCTGCTCCACCTTAAATCCTTCACCCTGCATTTCCTATGGCTAACCCACCAACCCTACACATCCCTGGATACTATGGGCAATTTAGCATGACCAATCCACCTAACCTGCACATCTTTGGACTGTGGGAGGACCAAAGCATAGATGCAGAAATGGGGAGAAAGTGCAAACTCCACACAGTCGCCCAAGAGTGGAATTGAACCCAGGTCCCTGGTGCTCTGAGGCAGTAGCACTAACCACTGTGCCATCTTGTTGCAATATGCTTGAATTTTACTTGTAGGTTGAATCCAAATACAGGCATGAAAGCTAATCAAACTAGAATACTGGTAGATTAACAGACTAGATCAACAGACATACAGTGGCACACTTTTAAGTAGATATTTCAGAATACCTAGGATAAGTGAATTCCTACCATAAAGAAAACTTCTAAAAAACCCACCACCAGTCAGTTAACTGAAGAAGTTAGGGAAAGCATCAAATGTAAAGAAAAAGCATATAATTATACCAAGGTTAGTGGCAAGTCAGGTTCTAAAGAACAGCAAGGAATGTTGCAACGGTTAATCTGCAGAAGCTAATTAGGAATGGAAAAAATAAGATAGCAATGTTTATTCAGATATCCAAAGGAGAAGAGAGTGTGGTCTTCCAGAAAATGAGAATGGAGTATTCACAATAAGTAATGAGGAAATGGTGGATCAAATAATGAAATGTTTGTCTTTTGTTTTCACTATAGGAGATGCAGAAAATTATTGCAGTAATAGCTGTAAACCAGGAGGAGGAAGGGAGGGAGGAACTAACTGAAATTACACCAGGAAGGAAGTGATACCGAACAAACTGATGGAGCTGGATGCTGAGATATCTGAGTCCAAATGGACTTCATCCTAGGGTCTTAAAAGAAGTGGCTAATGCGGTAATAGATGCATTGTGTTAATTTATCAAAATTCCCTCAATCCAGGAAATCTTCAGTCAGACTAGAATGTATCATATAAGTAAGGTAAAAACAATGACTGCAGATACTGGAAACCAGAGTCTAGAGTAGACTGGTGCTGGAAAAGTTCAGGTAGCATCCGAGGAGCAGTAAAATCAGCAAAAGCCCTTCATCAGGAATACAGGCAGAGAGCCTGAAGGGTGGAGAGATAAGTGAGATCTGTATCATATAAGTAGCAAGTTTGGAGGAAGACAGAAAACAGGATAATATAGACCAGTTAGCTTGACATCTGTTGTAGGGAAGGTATTAAAATTAATCATTAAAGAGATTATAGTGACACATTTAGAAATGTTAAATGAGCAATTACACACTCAAGGTGATCAGGAAAAGTCAACAAGATTTCATCATAGGGAAATCATTTTTAACCAAGTTAGAGGTTCTTTGAAGGAGTAACATGCACTGTGGATATTTGGGAATGAGTAGACATACTGTATTTGGAATTTTAGAAGGCAATTTAAAAAGTGCCAAATTGAAGGTTATTGAGGAAAATAGAAGCTCATGACATGAGGGGCTGACATATTAACATTGTAGAAGATTGGCTGACTGTCAGAAAACAGTGTACCTGAATGGGTTTTCCCCTGATTCACAGGATGTGATGGTTGAGTTCTGCTGGGGCCTCAACATTTTACAGTATCCATCAATGATTGAGATTAGGAAAGTAAATACTTTTGCTAATTTCACAGATGACATCAAGGAAAAGAAGTAAGAAAATCTGTTCTGAAGAAGAGATGAAGAATTTTGCAGAGAGCTATTGATCAGTTGAGTGAGTGAACAAAAATCTGGCAGATGGAGTATATTGTGAAAAAAATGAAGTTTTTCATTTTGATAGAACAAATAAAAAAACAGAAAATAAATAGAGAACAACTGCAGAATTCCAAGGTTCAGAGGGATTTAGATTTCTAGTGCAAGACTTAAATGTTAGTTAATGGTAGTGAGGAATTGAACATAAAGGTAAGGACTACATCAAATACTGAATTGTTTTTGTCTCCTTACTCAAGAAAGGATGTAAATGCATTGAAGGCAGTTCGAAGATTTTCTAAGTCAGAAGTCATTCAGTTCCGGACTATAGCCCAACAGGTTTATTTGAAATCACAAGCTTGATGAAGGAGCAGCACTCCAAAAGCTTCTGATTTCAAATAAATTTGTTGGACTATAACTTGGTGTCATGTGACTTCTGACCTTGTCCACCCCAGTCCAACACCGGCATCTCCACATCGAAAATTTACTAGATTGATATCGGGTATGAGTGTTTACTTATAGGGGTTGTTTTCACTGGTGTTTAGGAGCATAAGGAGTAACTTGATTGAATTGGAGAAGATTCTGGATGGTGTTGGCAAGGTGGAAGTGGAAAATGTTGCCTCTTATGGGTCAGTCCAGAACTAATGGGCACTGTTTTGAAATTGGAGGCTTCCCATTTAAGGTATAGATGCTGAGACTATGAGCCAAGCACTGGAAAATCGGATTAGAATACTGTAGTTAGGTGGTTGCTTTTGACTGGTGTGGAAACAATGGACTGAAAGGGGCCTAATACTATAATACCCTATGAAAATATTTCTCCTAGACTTTGGTACTGTCTGTCTCAAAAGGTAGCTGAAAATGTGTTGTTGGAAAAGCGCAGTAGGTTAGGCAGCATCCAGGGAACAGGAGAATCGACGTTTCGGGCATAAGACCTTCTTCAGGAAAGGCTTCCTGAAGGTTTCCTGAAGAAGGGCTTATGCCCGAAATGTTGATTCTCCTGCTCCTTGGATGCTGCCTGACCTGCTGCGCTTTTCCAGCAACACATTTTCAGCTCTGATCTCCAGCATCTGCAGTCCTCACTTTCTCCTGTCTCAAAAGGTAGTTCAACGGTAGGGCATTGAATATTCTTAAGGTGGAGCTAGATAACATCTCGTTAAGCAGGGAATCAAAGGTTATTGGAGGTAGATGGGAATCTGGAATTCAAAACCGAAACAGATCAGCCTTGATCTTGCTGAAAGGCAGAATACACCCAAGGAGCTGAATTTTCTATATTTGCACCTATTTTGTATTGTCCTATGTTTGTATGTATATTTCATTTGGGGTTTATATTTCAATGGCTATTGTACATTTCAATAAGGAGGAGCTGTATATTTCAGTGAGACTGTGTTGCAATTTTTCACTCTTTTCGCCTTGTCACCTGTCCACTTGCAACTTCCCCGATGTTGGACTTTGTAGATTGCTGTTTGTAATATTCCTGCTCCCCTGCAAATCAAAAATGCACAACACACAAAATCTGTGAATTCACCTTGTGTGAATGATTATGGGGTAGGCTGCTGCATCTGCACCCTGCATTCTGTTCAACAGAGAACACAACGTACAGCAGCAGCAATGGGATAGGCAACCTGCTTCTCTTACTCCAGGTTGCCTCTTCAAGGAATACTGCATAAGAGGATTACTGCAATGGAAATTATTGGAAACTGCCCAGAACAGACACTGAGCTCTATTGTGAGCAGAAGGTGAGATGTCATTGGACCCTGGGGTCACTCGCTGAGGGAACAACTGACTAGGGTGATAAACCTGAGGACCATGAGGCAGTTCTAGAAGGAAGGGTAATAACCTCTCCCGAGTGGTGAACGTCAATGAATGGATCTGCCAGCCCCCATTCCACCAGCCTCCCTCTCATCCACACGTGAGTGAATACAGGGTACAGCGCAGCCATAACTCGGAAGAGGTCAATGGAGGGAATTCCAGATTTTAGGACCAAAGCCATTTGGGAATGGGAACTGTGTCCTGACAGTCCTGAGAATGACCGAAGTCCCCTGGAAATGGTTGTTGAGTAAACTCAAAATCTCCTCTTTTCTCTTTGATCTTTGTGAGGATGAAGTACAATGATCCTTTCTGATTTTCTGTGGAAGTTGCAAAGGAGCACATAATGGTCCCAGATTGTGATCAATGAGTGACAGTATTTATGGTTTCAGTACATGCTGATGAAATATGTTATATTTGCATGTAGTATATTGTTCAACAGGTTGCAATAAAATCAATCCGGAAAGATCGAATCAAAGATGAACAGGATATGGCACACATCCGACGAGAGATTGAAATCATGTCATCCTTAAACCACCCTCACATCATCAACATCTATGAAGGTTTGTACCTTTGTCCTATTTATAGCTTTCTCTGTGACAGATGATGCAGGTCCCACAGTGTGAATTACAGAAACAAGGCTCCTGATAGTTACATGAAACATTTGGAAGGTTTGAGGATTGTGGAACCTTGAAAAAACCTTGGGGTGATCCCCAGCAAAA
Source organism: Chiloscyllium plagiosum (assembly GCF_037043375.1). Lineage (NCBI taxonomy): Eukaryota > Metazoa > Chordata > Chondrichthyes > Orectolobiformes > Hemiscylliidae > Chiloscyllium > Chiloscyllium plagiosum. The sequence goes on from NW_028270161.1 coordinate 61,096,610, forward strand.
GGGACCAGTCGGAAGTAAGGATAGGGGGTCAGACTGCCAAACAAGAGCGAGAGGAGGTTGGGAGACAATATGATGCAATGAGGGAATTGGGAGAAGTTAATTAAGTTAGATGGGGCATGGTGAAGGATTGGGTACAATGGAGGGGGCATTGGAAGTGATAGGGTGTGCAAGAGCGGGCATCCGCACAAGTGGGATCTTAAGACATGATTATCCTCAAGTCCAGCCTTTTCCTCATGACCTTTAACTCCCTTACTGATTAAAATCTATCTCAGCCTAAATGACACAGCCTCATCAATCCTCGGCAATTTAAAAAAAAAATCCAGATTCAGTGCCTTCCAAGGGAAGAAATTCCTCTTCACCCCTGTTTTAAACAGGCCTTTGTGTGGGTATTCCAGGATTTTGACCCAGTGGTAGTGATGGAATGGTGATATATTTCCAAGTCAGGATGGTGAATGGCTTGGAGGGAAATGTGCAAATGGATGTGTTCCCATGTATCTGTTGCCCTTATCCTTCAAGGTAGTAAAGGTCAAGTGTTGTCTACAGGCCTATAAGCAGGGGATGGCATTAAACAGAAAATTAGAGATACATGTAATGGGGAATACAGGGGTGACTTCAAGCTACATTCAGACTGTGCAAACGACATTAGCAACAATAGTGTGGTGAATTCCTGAAGTGTGTGCAAGACCTTTTTGTAGATCAGTACATCGAAGAACCAACTCAGTGACACACTATCCTAGATTTGGAACAATGAGAAGAGATTAGTTAATAATCTTCTTGTGAGAGATCCTTGGGAAAAAATGATCATAACGTGATGGAATTCATCATTGACATCGAAAGTGAAAATGCCCAATCCAATGCTTTGATCCTAAATTAAGCAAATAGAACTAGTCAGTTCTTCTATAACGAGATGGTTACGTTCTTGTGCAACCCTGTGTTGTAGAAAAATTGCACTTTAGAAACAACGCTTAAAATGTTGGTGCTGTAATTGCATTAACACACATTTTAAACGTGCTGTAGAAGCACAATCCCCAATTTGCCAATCGTATTACAGTGAATTTGCATTGATGAAATGCGCATTATAACAGAACAACCCGTACAAAGTTATAAGAGGTGGGTTGGCCGTGATAGACTGCATAACTTCATTAAAATGTATGACAGTGGGCAGGTAAGGATTAATATTTAAGGAAAATGAAGCCTCTTCAGCAGTTAGATGCTGCTTTTCGACCAAAGACCCAACAGGAAAGGTGGACCGACCATGGTTTGAAAAAAAAACTAAGGACAGTCAATTCAAAGAGGAAACATATAAAAGTTGGAAAAGGTAACAAAACTGAGGACTGAAAGCAGTTTACAATTCAACAAAGGAGGGCAAGAAGATTGATTAAGAGGGGAAAATTACAGTAAGAGTAAACTTGCAAGGAACATAAAGGTGGACTGTAAGAGCTTCTATAAGCATCAAACAAGAGAACAGTTAGTGAAGGCAAATGCAAACCACCATTTGTCTGAAACAGGAGAATTAATAATGGAGAACAAGGAAATGACAGAGCAATTAACCAACTAATTTTGTTCTATTTTTAAAGAAGAAAGGCACAAAGAACTTCTTAAAATGCTCTGGAAGCAAGGGTATTTTGGGAAGGAGGAATTGATTGAAATTAGCATTTGTAAATGAGAAAACGAGGTGGCTTGAATCATAAGGTATGACAGACAAGAAACTGGGTCGGATTGTGGGGTGTGCTAGGTCATAGGCTGTGTTGGTGGGGAGGGGCACAGGCTGGCTTGAGGGGATCAAGTCAGTGCATGGATCCATGTGGGTGGGACCCCTGAGTGAACACCAGCGCAGGCTTTGTTGAGGATGGGGTGAGGATTTATTTTAGGACAGTTTGGAATAGGGTGGGCAGCGACAAGTTTTGAGTTGGGGGAGAGGGGGGAGGTTCAGTGGGAATTTGAGGGGAAATGAGAGGAAATGTTTTCATTCAGAGGGTGGTGGGGACTGGTAGTGGGTACGTTTCTCTGCCTGACATTTTGGTAGAGGCAGAAACCCTTGTCGTGTTTTAGAAATGCTTGCATATGTACTTGAAGTGTCGTAACTGGCACAATACAGACAAAGAACTGAACATTGAGATTGGACTGGATTACTCCAGTTGGCTGGTGTCAACAGAAAGGGCTGAAAGGCCTACTTCTGTACGGTGAATTTTTATGATTCTATAAGCTGAACCTAATCCTTATCTTAACTATAATCCTAATCTAACCTACCATTATCATGACACAAATCTATTCTAACTCAGGGGGAGGAAAGGCAACAGACAGATAGTGCAGAGATCCCCTGTGGACATTCCCCTCAGCAATAAGTATATTGTTTTGGATACTGCTGGGGGGGATGACCCACCAGAGAAAAACCATAGTTGTCAGTTCTCTGGCACTGAGCCTGACACTGTGGCAAAGAAGGGATGGGGCCAGAATAGAAAAGCGCTAGTGATAGGAGACTCAATTGTTAGGAAAATTGACAGGAGATTTTGTGGTCAGGATCGGGATTCCCGGAAGGTTTGTTGCTCCCTCGTGCCAGGGTCCGGGACGTCTCTGATCGGGTGTATAAGATTCTGAAAGGGGAGGGCGAACAGCCAGAAATCGTGTTAATACTGGCACCAATGATATAGCCTGGAAAAGGATCGAGGATATAAAAAGTGATTTCATGGAGTTAGGGTGGAAGCTGCAGAGCAGGACGAACAGAGTAATGTTCTCCGGTTTACTACCGGCGCCACGAGATAGGCGAGGAACAGGAAGCGGGCGCAGCTGGTATAGGAGGGAGGGCTTCAGATATGTAGATAATTGGGATGCCTTCTGGGAAGGTGGGACCTGTACAAGAAGGACTGGTTGCACCTGAACTGGAAAGGGACCAATGTCCTGGGTGGAAGGTTTGCACGAGTTGTTCAGGAGGGTTTAAACTGGTGGTGGGGGGGGGTGGGAACCTGAGCTATGTATCGCTGGTGAGAGTTTATGGAGATGAGGCAATAACAAGAGGTAGCGCAGCCAGTGGGAAGGAATTTCCTGGGAAAGAACCAAGGGATCGGTTAAAGTGTGTTTGCTTTAATGCAAGGAGTATCAGGAATAAAAGTGATGAGCTTAGAGCATGGATCAGTACCTGGTGCTATGATGTTGTGGCCATAACAGAGACGTGGGTTTCTCAGGGGCAGGAATGGTTGCTAGACATTCCAAGGTTTAGAGCATTTAAAAAGAATAGGAGGGGGGAAAAAAGAGGAGGGGGTGTAGCACTGCTAATCAGAGAGGGTATCACAGCTACAGAAGTTACCATTGTCGAGGAGGGTCTGCCTACTGAGTCAGTATGAGTGGAAATTAGGAACAGTAAGGGAGCAGTTACCTCGTTAGGGGTTTACTACAGGCCCCCCAATAGCAGCAGGGAGATTGAAGAAAGCGTAGGTCAGCAGATTTTGGAAAAGTGTGAATGTAGTAGGGTTATTGTAATGGGTGACTTTAACTTTCCCAATATTGATTGGAACATCCTTCAAACAGATGGTTTGGAAGGAGCTGTTTTTGTAAGGGTGTTCAGGAGGGTTTCCTAACTCAGTACGTTGACAGGCTGATGAGGGGAGAGGCCATTTTGGATTTGGTGCTTGGCAGTGAGCCGGGGCAGGTGTCAGATCTTGCAGTGGGAGAGCATTTTGGTGATAGTGACCATAACTGCCTCACATTCTACATAGCTATGGGGAATGAGAGAAGCAGGCACAATGGGAGGATATTTAATTGGGGAAAAGGAAACTATGATACTATCAGACGTGCGTTGGGAAGCATGGACTGGGAGCAATTGTTCCATGGTAAAGGCAGTATAGACATGTGGAGACTGTTTAAGGAACAGTTGTTGTGAGTGATGAACAAATATGTCCCTCTGAGACAGGCAAGAAGGGATAAGATAAAGGAACCTTGGATGGCAAGAGAGGAGGAGCTTCTCGTCAAAAGAGAGAAGGCAGCTTACGTAAGGTTGAGGAAGCTAGGGTCTTGCTCAGCTCTAGAGGATTACAGGCAGGCGAGGAAGGAGCTCAAAAATGGTCTGGGGAGAGCCAGGAAGGGGCATGAAAAAGGCTTGGCAGGAAGGATTAGGGAGAATCCAAAGGCATTTACATGTATGTGAGGAATAAGAGAATGATCAAAGAAAGAGTAGGGCTGCTCAGGTAGGCTGATCAGTCTGAGGAGGTAGGGGAAGCCCCTAAATGAGTTTTTTGCTTCTGTCTTTACTAGAGAAAAGGACCTTGTAGTGAATGAAACCATTGAGGAGCAGGTGTGCATGCTGGAACAGATAGAGATTGAGGAAGCTGATGTGCTGAAAAGTTTGACAAACATTAAGATTGACAAGTCGCCAGGGCTAGACCAGATTTGTCCTCGGCTGCTTTGGGAAGCGAGAAATGTGATTGCTTCGCTGCTTGCGAAGATCTTTGCATCCTCGCTCTCCACCTGAGGACTGGAGGGAGGCAAATGTAATTCCTCTCTTCAAGAAAGGAAATCGGGAAATAGGTAATTACAGACCAGTAAGTCTCACGTCTGTCGTCTACAAGGTATTAGAAAGGATTCTGAGGGATAGGAATTATGACCATCTTGAAGAGCATGGCTTGATTAAAAGCTTTGTGAGGGGCAGCACGGCTTTGTGAGGGGCAGGTCATGCCTCACAAATCTTATTGAGTTCTTTGAGGATGTTACTAGACAAATTGATGAAGGTCGAGCGGTGGATGTGGTGTATATGGACTTCAGTAAGGCATTTGATAAGGTTCCCCATTGTAGGCTCGTTCAGAAGGTCAGGAGGAATGGGATACAGGGAAATTTAGCTGTGTGGATACAGAATTGGCTGGTCGACAGAAGACAGCGAGTGGTAGTGGAAGGAAAATATTCTGCCTGGAAGTCAGCATTGAGTGGTGTTCCACAGGGCTCTGTTCTTGCGTCTCGACTCTTTGTAATTTTTATTAATGACTTGGATGAGGAGATTGAAGGATGGATTAGCAAGTTTACAGACGACACAAAGGTTGGAGGTGTCGTTGACAGTACAGAGGGCTGTTGTAGGCTGCAGCGTGACATTAACAGGATGCAGAGATGGCCTGAGAGGTGGCAGATGAAGTTCAACCTGGATAAATGCGTTTTGATGCATTTTGGAAGGTTGAATTTGAAAGCTGAGTACAGGATTAAAGACAGGATTCTTGGCAGTGTGGAGGAATAGTGGGATCTTGATGTACAGGTACATAGATCCCTTAAAATGGCCACCCAAGTGGACAGGGTTGTTAAGAAAGCATATGGTGTTTTGGCTTTCATTAACAGGGGGATTGAGTTTAAGAGCCATGAGATCTTGTTGCAGCTCTATAAAACTTTGGTTAGACTGCACTTGGAATACTGTGTCCAGTTCTGGTCGCCCTATTATAGGAAAAATGTGGATGCTTTGGAGAGAATTCAGAGGAGGTTTACCAGGGTGCTGCCTGGAATGGAGGGCTTATCTTATGAAGAGAGGTTGACTGAGCTCGGACCTTTTTCATTGGAAAAAGGAAGGAAGAGAGGGGACCTAATTGAGGTGTACAAGATAATGAGAGGCATAGATAGAGTTGATAGCCAGAGACTTTTTCCCAGGGCAGAAATTGTTAACATGAGGGGTCATAGTTTTAAGCTGTTTGGCGGAAAGTATAGAGGAGATGTCAGAGGTGGGTTCTTTACGCAGAGAGTTGTGAGAGCATGGAATGCGTTGCCAGCAGCAGGTGTGGAAGCGAGGTCATTGGGGATATTTAAGAGACTGCTGGACATGCATATGGTCACAGAAATTTGAGCGTTTGTACATTAGGTTTACCTTACATGAGGATCAATGGTTGACACAACATCGTGGGTTGAAGGGCCTGTTCTGTGCTGTGCTGTTCTATGTTCTAACTCCTTGTGTCAGACATATCGCCATCAGCATTTGACTCAATATTGCATTTTTTTAAAAAATGTGTTTGTCTGAAATTGAATCATTTTTGGAGGGAGTAAACCTTGTTCTGATTGTTTCAACAGTTTTCGAGAACAAGGATAAAATGGTGATAGTGATGGAATGTGCAAGCAAAGGCGAGTTATATGACTACATCAGTGAGAGGCACAAGTTAAGTGAGAGGGAGACCAGAATGTTCTTCAGACAGATCGTGGATGCCATTCACTACTGTCATAAGGTAAGAACACCAGCAGATTATAGATGTTTTCATGAAGGCAGTAATAATAAGAGAAATCCATATATCGAACTTTGCTCTTTAACCTATTTCATTAACAAAAGTCTTATTGATCTCAGTTTTAAAATTAACAATTGAATCAGGATCAATTGCTATTTGTGAAATGAGTTTTAAACTCCTATCACCCATTGTGTAGAGAAAGCTTTGTTGCTTCAAATAAGGTTCCAGTCAAATGTTTAAATGCTGTCCAGCATTTATTGCCTGTCCCTAGTTGCTTCCTGAGAAGGTGGTGGTGAGCTGCCGCCTTGAACCACTGCAGACCATGTGCTGTAGGTAAACCCACAATGCACTTCAGGAGGGAGTTCTAGGATTTTGACCCACCACACTGAAGGAACAGTGATATATTTCCAATGGTGAGTGGCATGGAGAGGAATTTGCTGGTGAAGGTGTTCCCATTTATTCCTTCTAAATGGCAGGAGTTGTGGGTTTGGAAGGTGCTGTCCAGAGATCTTTGGTGAATTTCTGCATGTTGTAGATAATACATACTACTGCTATTGAGAATTGATGGTGGAGGGAGTGGGTGTTTGTGAATGTGGTGCTAGTCAAGCGGGCTGCTTTGTCCTGGACCTCATGAGTGTTATTGGAGCTGCATTCATCCAGGCAAGGAGGGAGTGTTCTGTTAACACTCCTGATTTGTGTCTTGTAGGTGGTGGGGAGTCAAGAAGTCAGTTTCTTGCTATCAGTATTCCTAGCCTCTGACCTTCTGTTATAGCCAGCTTCTCAGCAATTTCGGTCCACCTCAGTGATGCAGTTTCCCTCACAGTGATGCCAGTCTCCCTCACCATGATTGTAGTCCACTTCACAGTAATCCCAATTGCTTCAGAGTGATCCCTGTCTTCTATTCTGTTAGCCCAGTTTGCTTCACAGTATTCCGGACCTGCTTCCCAAATGCTGGCGCTTCATACTTTCTCATAACACACTCTGTTTGGACTTACAAGAATGGTAGGTCTCTTGTTGGAGAACTATTGAGATCATTCTGATTTGTGGATCATTTTTACACTGGAGAATTCTTCCTTTCTTGGACATCCATTGCAGAGGGTTCGGATCTTGTAAATGTTGATCCGTTACCTTATCTAGAAGACCCTTAATTTCCTGAATTTTCTTTCTGGAAGACAACAGCTCTATTGGAATACATACTTTGTTTCTTGGAGTAGCCTGGATTTCTAAATTAGGCAGTTACTCTCTCATTTGAGATTTCCAAGACGAGGAATACTGCAGCAAGTAAGTAACCTCCTGACTCCCCAAAACCTGATCGCCAGCCACAAGGCATAAGTCAGGAGTGTGATGGAATACTCTCACTTACCTGGTTGGATGCAGCTCCAATGACACTCAAGAAGCTTCACACCATCCAGGACAAACCAAGCAGCTTGGTTTGCACCACATCATCAGACTTCCATCACCAATGCTCAGCAGCAGCAGTGTGTATCACCTACAAGATGTACTCCTCCACCACTCAGAACATTTCCTGCTCAGTCATCTCCCTATTCCTGCATGGCAGCTTTCCATGCAATCACAGGAGGTGTAATACTTGCCCATTCCTCTGCTTCACTGCCAATACCCCAAACACTCCCTCCAGGTGAAGCTTCTTTTTCAGTCTCATCTACTATACCCACTACTTACACTGTGGTCCCCATTACATTGGCAAGGCCCATCGCAGACTGGGTGATAGCTTTGCAGAACCCTTGCTCCGTCCGTGTCAATGATCATCTTGCTGTCATGCTAACATTACTGTCCTGGGCCTGCTGCAATGTTCCGATGAAGCACAACACAAACTCAAGGAACAACACCTCATTTTCCACATAGGCACCTTAAGCCTCAAGGTTTCAACGTTGAATTCATCATCTTTTGAGAATGACTTCTGTGCCCATTCAATTACAGCTCCCCTCCCTTATCCCATCCCACCCAACCCTATTCCCAAACCCCTCCCCCCCCCCTTTCATCTTCAGTCCTGTCTTGTTAGCTTTGCTCTCAGCAAATTGGGCCCATTCTCTCCTTTTCCCAACTATCACTTACACTCATTTAACATCTGTATCACTCCTTACTCAGTTTTCGCATTCTCCTTTGCACTGGACTCCATGCCATCTGTTCCACTTACTCCTCCACAATCTGTCAAAAATACATAGCACACCATTTTCTGCTCCTTACATTTCTGAAGAAGAGTCGTATCAGTCTTGAATATTAACTCTGTCTCTCCACAGATGCTGTCAGACCTGCTGAGTTTCTCCAGAACTTTCAGTTCTTATTTCAGATTTCCAGCATCTGCAACTTTTCCCTCTTATTTACAGATATTCAAACCTCAATGAAGTGTCCACGTGGCCATACACTGTTCCTTTTTATGTTCAATTGATGAGCATCTTAAGTTAGTGTCTCTTCATGGAATCATTAAACATAGTGCTAACATAGCACACTTACTCGTTAATGTGTGTTCCTTGAACTCCTGTATTCACCAGCCTTGTCAAATGTCTTCCTCTATTACACACAAAAGCCTTTTATTTCTGGAAGTTTTCTCTTACTGACTTCTACTGCCACTCAGGACTTCTTTCATTCTTCTCTGTCTGTTATGGAGACTGCTAAGCTGTATTGCTGAAGGCACAGGCCTTTTCTCTCTGAATGATTTGCCTTTCATTGTAAGAAATACCTGTCCACTCATTGACCACTTGAATAGTTCTATCTGCTGTCTTTCTGAAATGTTCTGTCTCTGTGTCACAAGATTGTTACGCAATAGACTAATATTTTCTCTCTACTCTGTTTTCTAAAGCAACTGAAATTCAGTTATTTAAACACATGTAAGCAAATATCCAACCGTACCCCAATACTACATTCAGAATTCAAAGACAAAGTAAAATTATGACTGTCCTTCTTAGAATTACCACTCAAACTTAAAAGGTATACATGGTTCTATCACTTTAGAACCCAAGTTTTCAAATAATAGAACATAGAACAGAGAAAAATACAGCGCAGTACAGGCCCTTTGGCCCTCGATGTTGCGCCGATCCAAGCCCACCTAACCTACACTAGCCCACTATCCTCCATATGCTTATCCAATGCCTGTTTAAATGCCCATAAAGAGGGAGAGTCAACCACTGCTACTGGCAGGGCATTCCATGAACTCACGCCTCACTGAGTGAAGAATCTATCCCTAACATCTGTCCCAGACCTACCACCCCTTACTTTAAAGCTATGCCCCCTCGTAATAGCTGACTCCATACATGGAAAAAGGTTCTCATGGTCAACCCTATCTAAACCCCTAATCATCTTGTACACCTTCTTTTCTCCAATGAAAACAGCCCCAAGTGCCTCAGCCTTTCCTCATACGATCTTCCTACTATACCAGGCAACATCCTGGTAAACCTCCTCTGCACCCGTTCCAGTGCCTCCACATCCTTCCTATAGTATGGCGACCAAAACTGCACACAATATTCCAGATGCGGCCGCACCAGAGTCTTATACAACTGCAACATGACCTCAGGACTCTGGAACTCAATTCCTCTACCAATAAAAGCCAGTACGCCATATGCCTTCTTCACCGCACTATTTACTTGGGTGGCAACTTTCAGAGATCTGTGTACATGGACACCAAGATCCCTCTGCTCATCCACACTACCAAGTATCCGACCATTAGCCCAGTACCCCATCTTTTTGTTACTCTTACCAAAGTGAATCACCTCACACTTACCTACATTGAACTCCATTTGCCACCTTTCTGCCCAGCTCTGCAACTTATCTATATCCTGCTGTAACCTGACACATCCTTCCTCACTGTCAACAACTCCACCGACTTTCGTATCATCCGCAAACTTGCTCACCCAACCTTCTAGCCCCTCCTCCAGGTCATTTATGAAAATGACAAACAGCAATGGTCCCAAAACAGATCCTTGCGGAACACCGCTAGTAACGGCACTCCAAGATGAACCTTTACCATCAACTACTACCCTCTGTCTTCTTCCAGCCAGCCAATTCCTAATCCAAACCTCCAACTCACCCTCAATGCCATACCTCCGTATTTTTTGGAGTAGCCTACCATGGGGAACCTTATCAAACGCCTTACTAAAATCCATATACACCACATCTACCGCTTTACCCTCGTCTACCTCCTTAGTCATCTTCTCAAAGAATTCAATAAGGTTTGTGAGGCACGACCTGCCATTCACAAAACCATGCTGACTATCCTTGATCACATTATTCCTATCCAGATGTTCATAAATCCTATCCCTTACAATTCTCTCTAAGACTTTACCCACAACAGAAGTGAGACTCACCGGCCTATAGTTACTAGGGTTATCCCTACTCCCCTTCTTGAACAAGGGAACCACATTTGCTATCCTCCAGTCTTCTGGCACTACTCCTGTAGACAACGAGGACATAAAAATCAAGGCCAATGGCTCTGCAATCTCCTCCCTTGCTTCCCAGAGAATCCTAGGATAAATGCCATCAGGCCCAGGGGACTTATCTATTTTCACCCTTTCCAGAATTTCCAACACCTCTTCCCTACATACCTCAAAGCCATCCATTCTAATTAATTGTGACTCAGTATTCACATCAGCAACTCCTCAGCATTCACTCCTGTTCCTGAGTGAATACTGACGAAAAGTATTCATTCAGTGCCTCCCCAATCTCTTCAGCGTCCACACGCAACTTACCACTACTATCCTTGACTGGACCTATTCCTACCCTAGTCATTCTTTTATTCCTGACATACCTATAGAAAGCCTTTGGGTTTTCCCTAATCCTACCAACTTTTCATGTCCCCTCCTTGCTGCTCTTAGCTCTCTCTTCAGATCCTTCCTGGCTAACTTATAACTCTCAATCGCCCTAATTGAACCTTCACGCCTCATCTTTACATAGGCCGCCCTCTTCCCTTTAACAAGGGATTCCAATTCCTTATTAAACCACGGCTCCCTCACACGACCCTTTCCTCCCTGCCTGATAGGTACATACTTATCAAGGACACTCAATAACTCTTGAACAAGCTCCACATATCAATTGTGCTCTTCCCTTGAAGCCTACTTTTCCAAGCCACGCATCCTAAGTCGTCACCGCATCATAATTTCCCTGCCCCCAGCTATAACTCTTGCCCTGCAGTGCACACTTATCCCTCTCCATCACTAGAGTAAAAGTCACCGAATTGTGGTCACTGTCCCCAAAGTGCTCATCTACCTCCAATTCTAACACCTGGCCTGGTTCGTTACCCAGAACCAAATCCAGTATGGCCTCACTTCTTGTTGGCCTGTCTACATATTGTGTCAGGAAACCCTCCTGCACACATTGGACAAACACCGTCCCATCTAACGAACCCAAGCTATAGCTTTCCCAGTTAATATCTGGAAAGTTAAAGTCCCCCATAACAACCACCCTATTACTTTCACTCTTCTCCTGAATCATCCTCACAATCCTTTCTTCTACGTCTCTAGGAATATTAGGAGGCCTGTAGAAAACTCCTAACAGGGTGACCTCACCTTTCCTATTCCTAACCTCAGCCCAAACTACCTCAGATGGCGAGTCTTCATCCATTGTCCTTTCCACTGCTTTAATACTATCTTTGACAAGCAATGCCACACCTCCCCTTCTTTTATCCCCACCTCTGACCCTACTAAAACATTTAAACCCTGGAACCTGCAACAGCCAATCCTGTCCCTGTTCTACCCATGTCTCCGTAATAGCCACAACATCGAAGTCCCAGGTACCAACCCACACTGCAAGTTCACCTACCTTATTTCGTATACTTCTTGCATTAAAGTATACACACTTCAACCCACTTTCCTGTTTACAGGCACCCTCCATTGAGATTGATGCCATGTTCCTAACCTCCCTACACTCCAGGTCCTGCACCCTAAAGCTACAGTCTAGGTTCCCATGCCCCTGCAGAGTTAGTTTAAACCCCCCCCAAGAGCACTAGCAAACCTCCCCCCAAGGATACTGGTGCACCTCAGGTTCAGGTGTAGACCATCCTGTTTATAGAGGTCCCACCTTCCCCAGAAAGAACCCCAGTTATCCAGATACCGGAATCCCTCCCTCCCCTCCTGCACCATCCCTGTAGCCACGCATTTAACTGTTCTCTCTCCCTATTCCTCAACTCTCTATCACGTGGCACGGGTAACAAACCAGAGACAACAACTCTGTTTGTTCTAACTCTGAGCTTCCAACCTAATAATTACATAACCTTCAGTATTATGTCACAGTTGTGTTCATAGAGTCATAGAGATGTACAGCATGGAACCAGATCCTTTGGTCCAACTTGTCCATGCCAACCAGATATCCTAACCCAATCTAGTCCCACCTGCCAGCACCCAGCCCATATCCCTCCAAACCCTTCCTATTCATAAACCCATCCAGATGCCTTTTAAATGTTGCAATTGTACCAGTCTCCACCACATCCTCTGGCAGCTCATTCCATTCATGTACCACTCTCTGTGTGAAAAGGTTGCCCCTTAGGTCTCTTTTATATCTTTCCCCTCTCACCCTAACCTATGCCCTCTCGTTCTGGACTCCCCCACCCCAGAGAAGAGACTTTGTCTATTTATCCTATCCATGCCCCTCATGATTTTCTAAACCTCTATAAGGTCACCCCTCAGCATCTGATGCTCCAGGGAAAACAGCTCCAGCCTATTCAATGTCTCCCTATAGCTCAAATCCTCCAACCCTGGCAACATCATTGTAAGTCTTTCCTGAACTCTTTCAAGTTTCACAACATCTTTCCGATAGGAAAGAGACCAGGATTGCACGCAATATTCCCACAGTGACCTAACCAATGTCCTGTACAGCCGCAACATGACCTCTCAACTCTTGTACTTAATACTCTGATCAATAAATGAAAGAATACCAAACGTCGTCTTCACTATCCTATCCACCTGCAATTCTACTTTCAAGGAGCTATGAACCTTCACTCCAAGGTCTGGAAGAAAGCTGCTTATTCAGCACTATTTCTGTCACTTGTATTGATGTGTCTAATTTAAAAGACAGAGAATTGAACATTTCTTCTGCAACCTCGATCAAAATTTATTTCCTGTCCCTTCTACTGTTCATTGCAGCTGCACCTCATGGAGCCTAATCTCATTGGCGGCGATACTCGTTATGAGAGGTGAGTACTCACTTTACACTTTATTACTTAACTCTCAGGTCTCTGCATCATTTTTCACAAGTTATTCTCCTTCCTTCTGAGGCTTTCTAGCTTTACTTCCTGGAGCTTTTAGCTGCTCCATAGTGGAATCTTTCTCACGAAGGCTTCTGTATTTTCTAAGTGTGGCTCGCTTTTCTCTTTTTCTGGCCCACAGTATTGCCCCAGCACTTCTTACCAATATCTGAATGAGATTTTGCTTTCGAGTGCTGAGTTTGTCTTTTTTCTGTTTCCATGGCTGTAGTTGATTCTCTCTGTTGATAATCGTGCTTCACTAACTGTATTGTCTTGAAGCAGTAACCCTCTTAAAGTGGAAAATTCCCTCAGAACATAGGAATTAGGAGGAGGAATAGGCAATTCCTCCCTTTGAGCCCACTCCACCATTTAACTTGATCATGGGGAGTCTTACACTTTCCTGTGTGCTCCCCATTTCCCTTTATCCCACTTTTCATCATAAATGTATCTATTTCTGTCTTGAATCTGTTGGTTGATTCTATCTCCACTGCACTCTGGGAAATGAGTTCCACAGATTTGCAACCCTCTGAGAGAAGTAATTTCTCCTCATCTCAGTTTTGAACCGACCCTTCTCACTCTATATCAATGACCTCTTGTCTGAGACTTTCTCACAAAGGGATCATCAGTGCAACATCCACCTTATCAATCCCCTTTAGCATTTGACGTACCTCAATCAGATTCCCCTCATTATTTTGAACTCCAGCAAGTACAGTAAATTATTTAACTTCTCCTTGTACGTCATCCCTGGAATCAATCTGATGAACCTCCTCTGACCTGCCTCCAGTGCCTTCCTCAAGTCAGGAGACCAAAACTGGACACAATACTCCAGTTTCTCAATACTTGCTTGAATTTCTTTTTCTGGGTCTTCTAGTTTTCTCTGCCTTGTGGTGAGGATCAAATCTGCATTACAATACCTCAGTGACATTTTCCCAGATGATGACTACTTGCACCTTGGGGTATTTGCCATCTCTTGTGGAGCTAGGGAAGGGTTGTTTAAGGTAGTTCTGCATGCCCAATTCTCCTTTATCATGCTTTGTCTGAGGCCTGTCTAGATTCCTAGATGGTACACCACAGTGGAGTATTTACAGAAAAGGTACTGTCCTTGGGTAACAAGAGGTACATTGGATAATAACAATCAGGACAACTATATTTCGTAAGGCATAATTACTAGGACCTTATGGAACTGGTACAGAACTATCTGCTCAATCCAAATGCTAAAGTAGAACTCCTTGTTTCCGCCGACAGACAGTATGACGTGAATAAGATGGGTGGAGCCAATATATGAAAATTAACTCCTTAACTACCATTACCTTATACAAAGTCTCATATAAAATCCTTTGGAGAGAAGAGGACCCAGAGACATTTTTCAGCAGCTAATAGTGCAGGGGAGAGAGGGAGGAAGCTAGATAAAACAGTGAAGGAGAGGAGGAAAAGGTCAAAGAGTGGTGCCACAGGAACATTGTGAATTGATTAGTGGTTCAGCAGCTGCTATTAGGGATTGTGTTTCAACTTGAGTAGTTTTGAAAAACTTGAATTTCTAAACTAACACAAGGAAAAAGAGATTTTGTAAGAACAGGCAACAGAGCTAGTTTGTGAATAAGAGCAAATAATTTATTTTCTTTACTAATCTCCAGTTTTTGTTATTAGTACGTGAGTAAGATTAGATTAGATTAGATTCCCTACAATATGGAAACAGGCCATTTATCCCAATAAGTCCACACCAACCCTCTGAAGAGTAACCCACCCAGACCCATTCCCCTACCATATACTGTATTTACCCCTGACTAATGCACCTAACACTATGGGCAGTTTAGCATGGCCAATTCACCTGACCTGCACATCTTTGGACTGCGGGAGGACACTGGAGCACCCGGAGGAAACCCACGCAGACAGAGGGAGAATGTGCAAACTCCACACAGACAGTTGCCTGAGGCGGAAATTGAACCCGGGCCCCTGGCGCTGTGAGGCAGCAGTGCTAACCACTGAGCTACTAAGATTAAAGTAGTTACAGTTACAGTAAAGTAACTTCACAGTGTGAATTGAGGTATGGCAGAATATCTCAGCCAAGTGGACTGCATTCCCTGTGGTATGTGGGGAGCTGTGGACACTTCTCATGACCTGGAAGAGCCTGTGTGCAGCATGTGTCAATAGCTGCACAAGCCTGAGAGCCAAGTTTCAGAGCCGATGCAGCAGCTGGAGTCAGTGAGATGCTTCCAGGAGACAGAGATCTGTGCACAAAGCAAGTCCATAGGGAGGTACTCTCACCACAGGCCAACAGGGAATGGGTGACCACCAGGCAGTCCAATAGAAACAACAGGCATTGTGGAAGTCTCCGGAGATTCTGCTCACTAACTGGTTTTCCATTCTGAATGTCAGTGTGCGCGATGATCTTTGGAGGAGTGCAGTAATATGCAGCTCATAGTTCTGTGAATGTCCCAGCTGTAGAGCAGGGCAGGAAAAAGACAGGAAGGCCAGTGCTGATAGGTGATTCTTCATTTCCTGAACAGACCGGCTTTTCTACAGATTCCAGTGTAACACCAGCATGTCACCAAATAGCTGCAGGACATTCTTGTGGAGGAGGACAAACAGTCTGAAGTTGTAGTACACGTTGGCATGCACAGCATACTGTAGGAAGTGGGATGTAGTCCTGCAATTAATGGGAAGATGGTGGTAACACTGGACTAGTAATCCAGAACCCCAGGCTAATGCTCTAGTGGCAGAGATGAAATTTTAATTCCACAAAAAAGCTAGAATAATGAGCTGGGTAAAGGAGTATCAGCGCTAGGACTCTTAGCTGTTCACAATATATTTTAATGATTTAGATGAGGGAACGAAATGTAAGATCTCCAGATTTACAGATGACACAAAGCTGGATGGTAGGGTGAACTGTGAGGTGGAAATACAGAAGCTTCAGTATGATTTAGACAGGCAGAATTGAAGATTCAAATTTTGAGTCCTGGTTGTTGTCAGAAGCAACAAATATATGTAGGTTTTCATTATCCACAGGGTAGCTTTTCAATTTAAAATAGCATAGCAAAATGGCTTCAAGTTGTGATATGATTTTGTGAACCTGTATTGCTGCTCTGCCGAATTAGCTGAAAAAGAAGATAAGGCAATCAATGGAGTTTTCATAATATGAATCATGACATATTAATTGACCACTCAAACGAACCTTGAACTGCTTGGCATGAGATGATCTACGTGAGACAAGAATCATTTCCCAGGAAATATCATTGAATTAACCTGCTGTCAATCATGTCACCATATTACAGTTGATTGGTCTTTTCTTGTAATTAAGGCTATACTGTTTCTTAAAAACATATAAAAAATGCTTATTGTTCAATTGTAATTGTGTAACTTCACCAAGGGACACAGACGTTTTAACCTATGTGTTGATGGACAAAACTGCACCAGACTGCCTTATTTTATTAAACTGGTAACCTTGCTTTATACAGACCGCATTCCTGTTGATTCTTTTGACCGATCATGAAACAGAGGGATCTAGATCTTCAGAGTGAACGAGCAAATGCATGGCAGATGCAATATAATGTGGATAATTGTGAGATTATCCACTTTGGGAGCAAAAACAGGAAGATAGATTATTATGTGAATGACTATAAATTAAGATGGGGAACATGCGATGAGATTTCTGTGGCTTTGTACATCAATCACTGAAGGTGAGCATCGTGGTACAGCAGGCAGTAAAGAAAGTTAATGGTATGTTTGCTTTCATAGCGAGAGGATTCAAGTAGAGGAATGAGGATATCTAGCTGCAATTATAGAGAGAAATGCTGAGGCCACATCAGAGACAGTATGTGTGTCTATGGTCTCCTTATCTGAGGAAAGATGTTCCTGCGATAAAGGGAGTACAGTGAAGGTTTACCATGCTGATTCCTGCGATGACAGCACTGATGTATGAGAAGAGATTGAATCACATGGGATTATATTTGCTGGAAGTACAGAGGAATCTCATAGGAACCTGTAAAATTCCAATAGGAACAGACAGGATAGATGCAGGAAGGTTGTTCCTGCTGATGGTGGAATCTAGAACCAGAGGCCACAGTTTAAGGATAGAAGTAGACCACTTAGGAGTGAAATGAGAAGAAATGTATTCACTCAGAGTGGTGAGCCTGTGGAATTCACTCCAAGTTAAGGCCAAAACATGTCTGATTTCAGGAAGGAGTTGGATACAGCAATTTGTGCTAAAGGTATCAGAAGAATTCTGGTCTCCATTCAATTGGAAGGATATTGTGAAACTTGAAAGGGTTCAGAAAAGATTTACAAGGATGTTGCGAAGGTTGGAGGTTTGAGCTATAGGGAGAGGCTGAATAGGCTGGGGCTGTTTTCCCTGGAGCATCAGACGCTGAGGGGTGACCTTAGGGACCCAAGGGGCAACTTTATCATGCAGAGGGTGATATGTGTATGGAATGAGCTGCCAGAAGAAGTAGTAGAGACTGGTACAATTACAACATTTAAAAGGCATCTAAATGTATTTTAAGAATAGGAAGGGTTTAGAGGGATATGGGCCAAATACTGGCAAATGGGACTAGATTAACTTAGGATAACTGGTCGGCATGGACAAGTGCCTGCTTCTCTTCTGTATGTTTTTATGACTCTACGACTATATGGAGAAAAATGCAGGAACAGGCTATTGAGTTGGATGATAATGAGTGGTGGAGCAGACCTGAAGGACCAAATGCCCTATTCTTGCTCCTATTTTCTATATTGCCAAAGAAGGATTATGAGAAAAGACTGGCAGCTACCATAAAATGATTTCTCAAAATCTTGTACAAACACATCAATAATTAAAAAAAATGGTAAAGGAGAAGTAGGGTCGAGTAAGCACTAAAAAGGGAGGCAGGGGTGTGGGTGTTGTGTTAAATGAATACTTTGCTTTAATGCAATGTATTCTATTTATACCAAAGAGAAATATACTACTCATGATGGATGAGGAAACTCTGTCACTAGAAAGGTTCAAAATTGATAAGGCAGAAGTTTGGGATAAACTATTAATGCTTAAAGTTGACAACACCAGGACTGGATGAGATACATCCAAGTATTTGAAGGAAGTGAGGGTGCGAATTGTATGGGCTCTGGCCCCAGTACTCTTTGGACTTGGAGGAAAATTGCAAACATTATATCCTTTTTCAAACAAGGTTGGCTCAGCAACTACGTGCCAGTCAATTTAACTTTAGCTTTGGGGAAACGGCTAGAAGCATTTATTCAGGATAGAATCAATTGTCATGTGGAAAATTGTGGATTGATTCCCAGGTGTGGTTTTTTTTGTTAAGGAAAGGCTGAATGGGGGTAACACTATTGATGTGGTTTATATGGATTTCCAGAAGGTATTTGATGCAGTGCTACACACAAGCTTGAGGAAAGTTATAGGTCATGGAATAAAATGGAGAATAGCAATGTGGATACAAAATTGGCTGAGGATAGGAAACAAAGCTTAATGATCGAAGGAAATTTGTTTGGGCTGGAAGAAGAGTTGTAGTGCGCTCCCCCAGGGGTCAGTGTTGGGACCCTCTCTTTTTTGTGATGTGTGTAAATGATTCAGTTCTTGGTATGAAAGCCACAACTTCAATGCGATGACATAAAACTTGTAGGAATAGTAAATTGTGAAGAGGACAGTGTGGAACTCTGAAAGGACAATGACTAAGTTGGTGGGAGGGTTGGGTAAGTGGCAGATGAAGTTCAATGCAGCCAATAGAGGTGATAGACCTTGGTATAAAGAGTACGATGAGACAAAATAAAAGAACATGTATTATTTTTAAGGTTGTGCAGGAATAGAGACCTGGGTGAATATGTACATAAATCATTAAAGGTGGCAGGACAACCTAACCTTAGCCTTAACCCTATCACAGGTAGAGGCGCTTGGGCAACTTTCCACGTTGTTGGGTCGATGTTAGTGTTGCAATTGTACTGAAACAGTTTGACTGGAGCTACAGCAAGTTCTGAACACAGGTTTTCAGTACTACTGCAGGAATATTGTTAGGGCTCATAACCTTTGCAGTATCCAGTGCCTCCAACAGTTTTCGTGACTTCACATGGAGTGAATCAAATTAGCTGAAGACTGGTATCTATGATGCTGGAGACCACTGAAGAAGGCCAAGATAGATCATCCACTTGGCTGAAGATTGATCTTTTACATTGATGTGATGGGCTCTCCCATCATTGAGGATGGGGGTATTTGTGGAGCCTCCTCCTCCAGCATTTAATGGTCCACCACCATTCACAGCTGGATGTTGCAGAACTACAGATCTTAGATCTGACTTCTTGGTTTTAGGATCACTTGCTGCTTATGATTTTTGACATGCAAGTAGTCTTGTTTGGTAGCTTCACCAGGTTGACACTTCATCTTCAGGTATGCCTGTACTGGTCCTTGCATGCTCTCCTACACTCTATTGAACCAGCGTTGATTCCCTGGCTTGATGCAAATGGTGAAGTGGAGGATATGCCAAGCCATGAAGTTGCAGATTGTGTTGGAGTACAATTCTGCTGCTATTGATGGCCCACAGTGCCTCATAGATGTCCAGCCTTGAATTGCTAGATCTGTCTGTCCCGTTTAGAACGGTGATAGTGCCATATAACACAATGGAGGGTACTCTCAATGTGAAGGCTGGACTTTGTCTCCACAAAGACTGTGTGATGGTAACCTTTACCAATACTGTCATGCATACATCTGCAGCTGGCCAATTGGTAAGGATGAAGTCAAGTATGTTTTTCCTTGTTGGTTCCCTCACCACCTGCTGCAGACCCAGTCTAGCAGCTATGTCTTTTAGGACCCAACCAGCTTGATCAGTAATGCCACAGTTAAGTTACTGTTGGTGGTGGACATTGAAATCCCCCAATCAGAGTACATATGTGACCTTTCCACCCTCTGTGCTTTCTTCAAGTGTTGTTCAACATCGATGAGTTCTGATTCATTAGCCAAGTGAGTATGGGATGTAATAATCAGCAAGAGGTTTTCTTGCCCATGTTTAACCCAAAGCCATGAGACTTCAAGGTATCCAAGTCAATGTTGAGGACTCCCAGGGCAACTCCCTCCCAACTGAACACCACTGTGCTGCCATCTCTGATGATACTGTTGACTATTTGGTCAAGGACTACAAGTGAAAAATCAAATGAAAACAAGAGATCATCATTTCTGTACAAAAATCACTGGGAATATAAGCATAGTAGAGCATTGTCAATATATATAGAAATTCTAATTCATTTCCTGGGACATTAGAAATGGGAGAGTCCAAGTCATGTTTAATTATTGGGATAGAGGGTAAGACTAGGGGTTTATACTATTATTTGTAATTAAATATTCAGATGAGTATCAAAGTAATAAAACTAGTGACAATCAGAGTTCTGCTGTACAGAAATCGCGAAATGCGAAATATAATCGCCACAGCTCCACCACAAGTGTGGCAACTTTGCTTTGGCAATTTACATTGTACATATTTACATATTGATTAGGATGGAAAGTGGACATGGGAAATAAAGCTTTGTTGGCAGGAAGCACAGGCAGATATAAGATTTTAAATGAATAGGGTGTCCTTGCCCTTGGTTTACTTTTGATTTTGAAGATGACTGTGTTTTGTGTATGATGCATATGGCCCTGCCTTGTTTTCCACAGTGTGGGTGAACTGAGAGTGACCTGTCTGAATTTGTTGCCACTGCTAAGTCTTTCCACCTTGCCATTAGCAGCCTGTATTCTTTGCTGTTTGAAGGAGACAACATCACTGTTGTCTCCTTCAAACAGAGATCCCTTCCTTGTTGGTTCCTTCTAATGCACTTCTTCCTTGTCAGTGCTATCACATTTTTCCTGAGGTTTGCCTAGAAGGAGTCCTGAAGCTGTGAAATATGTGGATAGTTTTTCAGAAGTCAGCATTTTAGACTAATCCTTGGATCTTATTGAAGTGTTATTGTGTGCTGATATTAAACATCAAACAAAGTGTTCACATGATCATTAAGGGTCCACAACACATTTCACTACACATGTGCTAAGTACATCAACTCAAAGGTTTGAAGTTATGACCAGGAATACATGGAAACTTACCTTAATGTTCCAAAGACACATTGTAACACTACACTGTAATCTCTCAATACTGTCACACTTCCACACACAAAGAGTGACAGATCATAGAATCTCTACAGTGTGGAAGCAGGCCATTTGGCCCACTGAGTCCACACTAACCATCCAAGACCATCCCAGCTAGACCCACCCCCAACCTTATCGCTGTAAACCTGCATTCTTTTTAGATTAGATTACTTACAGGGTGGAAACAGGCCCTTCGGCCCAACAAGTCCACACTGACCCGCCGAAGCGCAACCCACCCATACCCCTACCCCTACATTTACCCCTTTAACCTAACAATTCACCTGACCCTGCACATCTTTGGACTGTGGGAGGAAACCGGAGCACCCGGAGGAAACCCACGCAGACACGGGGAGAACGTACAAACTCCACACAGTCAGTCGCCTGAGTCGGGAATTGAACCCGGGTCTCTGGCGCTGTGAGGCAGCAGTGCTAACCACTGTGCCACCGTGCCGCCCACTATTCTCACGGTTAATCAACTGAGTCTGCACATCCCTTGACACTACAGACAATTAAGCATGGCCAATCCACCCTAACCTGCACATCTTTGGACTATGGGAGGAAATCAAGGCATCCAGAGGAAACCCATGCAGACACGGGGAGAATGTCCAAACTCTGAGACTGGAATAGAGTCCCTAACCACTGAGCCACCATGCCATCCTCACATGTTTGGAACTCTCTTCCACAAATAGTGGTTGATGCTGGATCTGTTGCCAATTATAAATCTGAAATAGATAAATTGGTGTTGAGCAAAGGTATAGGCAAAAGACAGGTATTTGAAGGTAGGGAACAGATCGGCTATTAGCCATAATCTCATTGAATGGCAGAACAAGCTCAAGGCCTACTCCTGTTCCTATGTTCCAGGGAGTTTGCACTTTTGAAAAGAGTTGAGACTCCCCTTACTATTTAGAGTAAAAGAAGCCTGAAGATTAATTAAATCACAGTGTGTGAATCACTACCTACATTCCAATCTGTTTTCCGATTCTTTAGACTGAATAAGATTGTCCTGACAGAGTACTGTAAATTCAGTAGTTCACTCTGGTTTATCTGTTCAGCTCTCACATTGACCTGCTGGAAACGCAGCTTGACAAATCTAGCAGTAGCTCTGACTGACTGCAGACGCATTGGGCAGACTCTCACAGGGGCCTGAGCGACATGGGCTATGGCAAGACTTGTGCCAGAATCTGGCCAGTGGGGAAAGACCTATCTCAATGTTGGGAACTGCTTGCTGCATCTTTAAATATAAGTTGAGTGTTGAGAGAAGTTTCTCACCACACAGTGGCACGATTCCAATTAAGGAGAAATTAAAGACATATTAATTGTCTCATTGATATTCAGCTTACCAAATATGCCAAAAAAGTTGGATATTAAGAAATCTCGACATGGAAATCAGAGCAGGTATTTAGTGACTTCAGCTTGAAGTTTGTTCCAAATGTAACTATAGATCGGTGAGCCTGACATGGGTGGCGGGCAGGAATCCTAAGGGACAGGATGTACATGTATTTGGAAAGGCAAGGATTGATTAGGGGTAGTCAAAATGGCACTGAACATGGGAAATTGTGTCTCTCAAACCTGAATGAGTTTTCTGAAGAAGTAACAAAGACGATTGATGAGGGCAGAGCTGTGGACGTGATTTATTTGGACTTCAGTCAGGTGTTCAACAAGGTTCCCTGTGGGAGACTGGTTAGCAAGGTTAGATCTCATTGAATACAGGGAGAAATAGCCACTTGGATACAGAACTGGCTCAAAGGTGATGGTAGAGAGTTGCCATTCAGACTGGAGGTCTGAGACCAGTGGTGTGCCACAAGGATCAGTGCAGGGTCCACTGTTTTTCATCATTTATATAAATGATTTGGATGTGAGCATAAGAGGTATAGTTAGTAAGTTTGCAGATGACACCAAAATTGGAGGTGTAGCGGAAGGTTACCTCAGATTACAACGGGACCTTGACTTGGTGGGCCAATGGGCTGAGAAGTGGCAGATGGAGTTTAATTTTGGAAAGGCAAATCAGAGCAGAACTTATACACTTAATTGTAAGGTCCTGGGGAGTGTTGCTGAACAAAGAGATGTTCATAGTTCATTGAAAGTAGAGTGACAGGTAGATAGGATAGTGAAAAAGGCATTTGGTATGCTTTCCTTTATTGGTCAGAGCATTGAGTACAGGAGTTGGCAGGTTATGTTGCGGCTATACAGGACATTGGTTAGGCCACGTTTGGAATATTGTGTGCAGTGATGGTCTCCTTCCTATTGTTGGAAGGATGTTGTGAATCTTGAAAGGGTTCAGAAAATATTTAGAAGGATGTTGCCAGGGTTGGAGAGTTTGAGCTGTAGGGAGAGGTTGAATAGGCTGGGGTTGTTTTCTCTGGAGTGTCGGAGGCTGAGGGGTGACCTTACAGAGGATTATAAAATCATGAGGGGCATGGACAGGATAAATAGACAAGGTCTTTTCCTTGGGGTGGGGGAGTCCAGAACTAGAGGGCATAGGTTTAGGGTGAGAGGGGAAAAATTTAAAAGGGACCTGAGGGACAACATTTTCATGCAGAGGGTGGTACGTGTATGGATTAAGCTGCCAGAGGAAGTGGTGGACGCTGGTACAATTACAACATTTAAAAGGCATTTGGATGTGTGTGCCAAAAGGAAGGGTTTAGAGGAATATGGGCCAAGTGCTGGCAAGTGGGAATAGATTAGGTTAAGATATTTGGTCAGCATGGATGAGTTGGACTGAAGGGTCTTTATCCGTACTCTACATCTCTATGACGCTATGATCACTGTGTTGTAATCCAGGCACCAACATCTCAGGACATGCTCCATCGGCAGTAGCCACACATACCCCACATCCACAGACATTGGCATCTGACATGTGCCAACCTCTCAACACCTTCATGATACATCTGCAATTCACTTACGGGACACTTCTGCCTTTCCATTGCTGCATCTCAGTTTGTACTGACAATTACCACTGTAATTCTACAGAAAGGACTCTGTGCTCAGGGACACACTCCCAGTTTGTGGACTGGACCAGGCTGCATCTCCAGGCTCTTCACTCACTATCATAGCACTCACTCACTCTGAGCCTGACTGGATGCTCACACCATCCCTGCCTTGCCTCACCATTTTGTACTTTGCCCCCTCAGCCAGAGATACCAGGCTCATCTTCCTGCTGTTTACACCGGCTGTTTAGTGCAGACACAGAGCCAGGAAGCTTGTCCTGGTAGGCCTCAGTATGTCAAGGCCCTTAGGTATTCCTCCTGGCACAATACGTCATGGGAAGTCTCCAATACTAGTTCAGGGCACACTCAGGGTGGTTAGAGTCAGGATCCTGTCCTCATGAGGAATGAGGAGCTGCATGACAGACAGCACACCACCGTCTTGACTCAATTTGCCCCAAGGTGGTCTGTTTCCCTCCTTGAATAAGCAAGAGATGCAGAGGTTATGGGAGATGAAAGTAGGTGGCACAGATGTTTACTGATGGTACACGTGGGGGATGTCCTGAATGAGTGAGTATGCAGTGCAGAAGGCATGAGGGTTAGTGAGATGAAGGGCTTTTGCCCGAAATGTCGATTTTACTGCTCCTCGGATGCTGCCTGAACTGCTGTGCTCTTCCAGCACCACTAATCCAGAATCTGGTTTCCAGCATCTGCAGTCATTGTTTTTACCTGAGGGTTAGTGAGGACAGACGTTGGGGTAGGTGAGAGAGTGTGAGTGAGGGAAGATGTGGCTGGCAGTAGTGAGAGGGGTAGAGCATGAGCCTTGGTGAGAGATGGGTACATTCACAGAGTGACTTTATTAGTGAGAAGGTGGTGGCATTCAGACTGGCAAAGCGGAGAAGGCTATTGCCCTTCTTCCATGGAATGCTGGGCATTCCTCCAGACAGCTGAGATTGCACAGACCAGACTGGTACTGGTCTGATGGTCGTGGCCTCCATTGCTGCTCCTGAAAAATGGGGAAAGCCTTTCTGTTGGCACCACCGAGTCCAGCAACAGCATTAGGACCCTGCCAATGAAGTGGGGCACCAGTCAGTCAGTTAGATTGGATTGGGAGCAGCATCTCCAATCCCATCACACTCAGTGCAGAGGCCCTCCCAGGCTGTGTGCTTAGTCCACTGCTGTTCACCCTGCTGACACACGACTGTGCAGTGATGCACAGCTGAAACCATATCATTACATTCGCTGGTGACACAACTGCAGCGGGTCTCATTAGCAAGAATGACAAGTCAGCATACAGAGAGGAGGTGAAGCGGCTAACAGACTGGTGCAGAGCCAACAACCTGTCTCTGAACGCGGACAAAATGAAAGAGATGGTTGGTGACTTCAGGAGGGTACGGAATGAGCATTTTCTGCTGGACACTGGCTTCCGTGTGGAGATTGTGAAGAGCACCAAATTTCTTGGCGTTCACCTGGTGGAGAATCACACCTGGTCCCTCAATACCAGCTCCATAGTCTTCACCCCCCTGGCACTCTACTCCCTCCTTAATTACCTCGTGCTCTATTCCTTCCTTACCCACCTGCCGTTCTACTGCTATTACCCACCTGGCACCTGCTTCTCCCCTTACCCACCTGACACCTTCCTCTCTCCTTACCCATGTGGCACCAAATGTGGTCTGACCAGAGCCTCAGAAGTACATCCCTGTTTTTATATTCAAGTCCTCTCAAAATAAAGCCATCATTGCATTTCACACAACACCAGGTGATTTTTAACTTTGTCCACCCCAGTCCAATGCTGGCATCTCCTCCTCATCATTGCATTTGCCTTCCTAATTACTGACTCAACCTGCAAGTTTACTTTGGAAGAATCCTAGACTAGAACTCCCAAGTCTCTTTGCACTTCAGACTTCTGAACTTTCTCCTTAATCAGAAAACAGTCCATGCCTCTATTCTTCCTACCAAAGTGCATGACCTCACACTTTCCCACATTGTACTCCATCTGCAAGTTCTTTGCCCACTTTCCTAACCTGTCCAAATCCTTCTGCAGCCTTCCCCCTTCCTCAATGCTACATGTCCCTCTACCTATCTTTGTATCATCTGCAAACATAACCAGATGCCCTCGGTTCCTTCATCTAGATCGTTAATGTTAGCGAGTTTTGAGAAGATTTGTAGCTCAGGTTGAGGTTTTGGCTGTAGGTTTGCTTGATGAGCTGCAAGGTTCATTTCTAGGAATTCTCGTGAGTGTCTTTGTTTGGCTTGTCCTAGAATGGATGTGTTGTCCCAGTCGAAACAATCATCCCAACACCCACAAACTAAGCTGCACCAGAACATTATTTCAACGAACCAACACATATTGCAGCACAAAGGAACCACGCAGAGCAGAAGAAAATCACCTATACCGTGTATTCAAAAAGAGTGTGTACCCAATGAACACAGTCCGCCGATTTCTCAGCAACAAACCCAAACAAGCAGACAAAACACGTCCAGAAACCCTAGCCCCTCTCCCCTACATCAAAGACATCTTGGAAATGACTGTCAGACTACTCAGACCCCTTGGCATCATGGTAGCCCACAAACCCACCAACACACTAAAACAGCAGCTAATGGAACTTGAAAGACCCTATACGGACAATGAGCAAAACTAACATCATTTCCATAATACTGTGCAAGGTCTGTAACAAACACTACATTGGACAAACAGGCAGAAAACTAGCCACCAGGATACATGAACACCAACTAGCCAAAAGAAGACATGACCCTCTCTCACTAGAATCCTCACATATGAATGAGGAAGGACACCACTTCGATTGGGACAACACATCCATCCTAGGACAAGCCAAACAAAGACACACACGAGAATTCCTAGAAGCATAGTATTCCAACCAGAACTCTATCAACAAACACATCAAGTTAGACCCCATCAACCACCTCCTGAGAAAAGGAAGAGGAAGTGACTTCATCACAGGAAATGACATCACCAACCCAAGGAAACCCAGACATATAAATAGAAAGCAGGAATTTTCAGCATTGCTTTGCATGAGATCCACTGAATATGTTACCGAGTAAGGTAACAAAATGTCTGGAAATGAACCTTTCAGCTCAGCGAGCAAACCTACACCCAAGATCGTTAATTAGATTAGATTAGATTAGATTACTTACAGTGTGGAAACAGGCCCTTCGGCCCAACAAGTCCACACCGACCCACCGAAGCATAACCCACCCATACCCCTACATTTACCCCTTACCTAACACTACGGGCAATTTAGCATGGCCAATTCATCTGACCTGCACATCTTTTGGACTGTGGGAGGAAACCGGAGCACCCGGAGGAAACCCACGCAGACACGGGGAGAACGTGCAAACTCCACACAGTCAGTCACCTGAGGCAGGAATTGAACCCGGGTCTCAGGCGCTGTGAGGCAGCAGTGCTAACCACTGTGCCACCGTGCCACCCACAAATGTGTTAATGTATAAAGTGAAAAGTTTGGTACCAACACTGAGCCTTGCAGAACACCACTTGTCACAGGTTACCCTGAGAGCGAGGTTTCTATCCATGCTATCACCTTGCCTCTGACACCATGGGCCCTTACTCAGTAACCTCCTGTGCAGCATCTAGTCAAAAGCCTTGAAGTCCAGGTAGATAACATCCATTAGCTCTCCTAGGTCTAACCTGCTCAATACTTCCTCAAAGAATTCTAGAAGGCATGACCTCCCCTTGATGAAACCATGCTGACTTTGCCCTATTTTACTATACATGTCCAAATATTCAGAAATTTCATCCTTCACAGCGGCACGGTGGCTCAGTGGTTAGCACTGCTGTCTCACAGCTCCAGGGACTCGGGTTCAATTCCTGCCTCGGGCGACTATCTGTGTGGAATTTGCACATTCTCTCCATGTCTGTGTGGGTTTACTCCAGGTGCTTTGGTTTTCTCCCACAATCCAAAAATGTGCAGGTCAGGTGAATTGGCCATGCTAAATTGCCTATAGTGTTCGGTGCATTAGTCAGGGATAAATACAGGGGAGGGGAATAGGTCTGGGTGGGTTACTCTTCAGAGGGTTGGTTTGGACTTGTTGGGCCAAAGAGCCTGTTTCCGTACTTAGGGAATCTAATCTTCACATCGGGGGCAAATGTCAGGAGCCATGCAGGGCAGCTCTGGACTGACAGTTCTTGCCTGGGTACACCACAGGACTCGAAGATGGCGCAGGTGCAAGGGATGCCAATGCTTCGGCAGAAATTTGGTGACAGTTGAGTTATTCCAGGACCGGCACATGGCAAGATGGGGCTGGCACCAGATCTGAGTGATGTCGTGTAGGTAGAGTAGGTAGTTCCTGAGGGGACAACTCAATTCTGGGGTTCAACTCAAGTCGACCCAAAACGTTAACTCTAATTTCTGTCCACAGATGTGCCAGACCTGTTGAGCCTTTCCAGCAATTTATGTTTTTGTATCTGATTTACAGCATCTACAGCGCTTTCATTTTTTTTAGTTAACGAGGTGAGTTTGGTAAATACAGTGAAAACTCTTGCTAGGCCTCACCGTGAGTAACCCTCCAAAAAAACCACTTGGCCAAAAAGATTTAGCCCTTTGTCTGAATTAAACATGTTAACATTCTACTTATTTTTTTGCAGGATCTAGCAGTTTACAGCTATCATCATTGTTTTTATAGTACTGGAATTATGCCACTGCATAATTTCATATCTACACAATCGGGTTTAATACTAACATTAACATCAAGGTGCAGAAATTTAAAGGAAACTCTCAAGTCATTGTGTTTTTAGTCTCCTACCACAGGTAAACAGTTAGGGACCCCTCATTCTGAACAGAAGGCAACATTTCTGAGCGATTCGGAATAAGAGTATCCTGTATAGTTGGGCTGAATTCAAAACATTGTATATTTTTAATCAGTCAGATTGGACATCTTAATACTTCATTATCATATCGTGTGGTCGCACCTGAACCCAGACCTTCTGGCCCAGAGAGAGAGGCACTGCCAGTTCACCACAAGATCCAAAGTTGGATAAGCTGTTAATAGCAAGTTTGAGAAATTAGTTTTGTTAAATCAAGAACACAAATTGAACATAAGTTTAAGTAAAGACATATGGTTGGGATGTGTCCATTCAGTAAAGCTGCCCAATTTACCCCACTTCCCTTACTCATTCCCCTTAATCCTGCATTTTTCCTTTGCTAAATAGAAAATAGAAAACAGGAGCAGGAATAGGCCGTTCAGCCCATCAAGCCCATTCGATATGATTATCCTACTCAGTCCCCTGTTCCCACTTTCACCCCATACACTTGGATCCCTTTAGCCCGAAGAACTGTAGTGGCTCAGTGGTTAGCACTGCTGCCTTACAGCGCCAGGGACCCGGGTTCAATTCCCAACTTGGGTAACTGTCTGTGTGGAGTTTGCACGTTCTCCCCATATCTGCGTGGGTTTCCTCCGGGTGCTCCAGTTTCCTCCCACAGTCCAAAGATGTGCAGGTCAGGTGAATTGGCCGTGCTAAAATTGCCTGTAGTGTGAGGTGCATTTGTCAGGGGTAAATGTAGGGGAATGGATCTGGGTGGGTTGCTCTTCAGAGGGTCAGTGTTGAGCTGAAGGGCCTGTTTCCACACTGTAGGGAATCTAATCTAAAAAAAATCTAAACTATATCTAGCTCTTTCTTGAGAGCATTCAGTGTTTTGGCCTTAACCCCTTTCTGTGAAAGAGAATTCCACAGTCGCTCCGCGTTCCAGATGAAGACATTTCACCTCATCTCAATCTGAAGTGGCCACATCCTTACCCTTAAATTAGAATTTATCTGCATTAGATGTAGAAAGTTGTGACTATATCTGCTTCCTTGGCCTATTCAGGCAGCGTGTTCCACCTCATTAGAATTCACTGCTTTTGCCCTGACAACAAAAACACGACCTGTGAAGAAATACATGCTTGAACAGCACAGGGGAAGCAGGGTGTTGTATACAGAACGGGGATAGTGAAAACTTGTGTACGGTATGGGGACGGCGGGGTGTTGTGTACAGTGCAGAGGGGTTGTGGACAGTATGGTGAGGTGTTGTGTACAGTACAGGGATGGCATGGTGTTGTGGACAGTACGGTGAGGTGTTGTGTACAGTACAGGGACGGGGGGGTGTTGTGTATGGTACAGGGGCGGCGGGGTGTTGTGGACAGTATGGTGAGGTGTTGTGTACGGTACAGGGACGTGGAGGTGTTGTGGACAGTACGGTGAGGTGTTGTGTACAGTACAGGGACGGGGGGGTGTTGTGGACAGTACGGTGAGGTGTTGTGTACGGTACAGGGACGTGGAGGTGTTGTGGACAGTACGGTGAGGTGTTGTGTACGGTACAGGGACGGCGGGGTGTTGTGGACAGTACGGTGAGGTGTTGTGTACGGTACGGGGACGGCGGGGTGTTGTGGACAGTACGGTGAGGTGTTGTGTACGGTACAGGGACGGCGGGGTGTTGTGGACAGTACGGTGAGGTGTTGTGTACGGTACAGGGACGTGGAGGTGTTGTGGACAGTACGGTGAGGTGTTGTGTACAGTACAGGGACGGGGGGGGTGTTGTGTATGGTACAGGGATGGCGGGCTGTTGTGGACAGTGTGGTGAGGTGTTGTGTACAGTACAGGGACGGGGGGGTGTTGTGTATGGTACAGGGACGTGGAGGTGTTGTGGACAGTACGGTGAGGTGTTGTGTATGCTAGGGTGATGGCGGGGTGTTGGGGACACTACGTTGAGGTGTTGTGTACGGTACAGGGACGGCGGGGTGTTGTGGACAGTACGGTGAGGTGTTGTATACAGTACAGGGGCGGCAGGGTGTGTGGACAGGATGGTGAGGTGTTGTATACAGTAGAGGGGCGGCAGGGTGTTGTGGACAGTACGGTGTGGTGTTGTATACAGTACAGGGGCGGCAGGGTGTGTGGACAGGATGGTGAGGTTTGTATACAGTACAGGGACGGTGGGGTGTTGTGGACAGTGCGGTGAGATGTTCTGTAAGGCACAGGCATGGCGGGGTGTTGTGGACAGTATGGTGAGGTGTTGTCTACGGTACAGGGACGTGGAGGTGTTGTGGACAATACGGTGAGGTGTTGTGTACGGTACGGGGACGGCGGGGTGTTGGGGACAGTACGGTGAGGTGTTGTGTACGGTACAGGGACGGGGGGGGTGTTGGGGACAGTACGGTGAGGTGTTGTATACAGTACAGGGACGGGGGGTGTTGGGGACAGTACGGTGAGGTGTTGTGTACGGTACGGGGACGGCGGGGTGTTGGGGACAGTACGGTGAGGTGTTGTGTACGGTACAGGGACGGGGGGGGTGTTGGGGACAGTACGGTGAGGTGTTGTATACAGTACAGGGACGGGGGGTGTTGGGGACAGTACGGTGAGGTGTTGTATACAGTACGGGGACGGCGGGGTGTTGTGGACAGTACGGTGAGGTGTTGTGTACGGTACAGGGACGGGGGGTGTTGGGGACAGTACGGTGAGGTGTTGTATACAGTACGGGGACGGCGGGGTGTTGGGGACAGTACGGTGAGGTGTTGTGTACGGTACAGGGACGGGGGGTGTTGGGGACAGTACGGTGAGGTGTTGTGTACGGTACAGGGACGGGGGGTGTTGGGGACAGTACGGTGAGGTGTTGTGTACGGTACGGGGACGGCGGGGTGTTGGGGACAGTACGGTGAGGTGTTGTATACAGTACGGGGACGGCGGGGTGTTGGGGACAGTACGGTGAGGTGTTGTGTACGGTACAGGGACGGGGGGGTGTTGGGGACAGTACGGTGAGGTGTTGTGTACGGTACAGGGACGGGGGGGTGTTGTGGACAGTACGGTGAGGTGTTGTGTACAGTACAGGGACGGCGGGGTGTTGGGGACAGTACGGTGAGGTGTTGTGTACAGTACGGGGACGGCGGGGTGTTGTGGACAGTACGGTGAGGTGTTGTGTACGGTACAGGGACGGGGGGGTGTTGGGGAAAGTACGGTGAGGTGTTGTATACAGTACGGGGACGGCGGGGTGTTGGGGACAGTACGGTGAGGTGTTGTGTACAGTACAGGGATGGCGGGGTGTTGGGGACAGTACGGTGAGGTGTTGTGTACAGTACAGGGACGGCGGGGTGTTGGGGACAGTACGGTGAGGTGTTGTGTACGGTACAGGGACGGGGGGGTGTTGGGGACAGTACGGTGAGGTGTTGTGTACAGTACAGGGATGGCGGGGTGTTGGGGACAGTACGGTGAGGTGTTGTGTACAGTACAGGGACGGCGGGGTGTTGGGGACAGTACGGTGAGGTGTTGTGTACAGTACAGGGACGGGGGGTGTTGGGGACAGTACGGTGAGGTGTTGTGTACAGTACGGGGACGGCGGGGTGTTGGGGACAGTACGGTGAGGTGTTGTGTATGGCACAGGGGCAGTGAGTGGAGCAGATGGCATATGGGCATTGATGACTTGTCTCTCTGTCTCTCTAACACAGAATGGAGTTGTTCACCGTGATCTGAAATTAGAGAACATCTTGTTGGATGAAAATTATAACATTAAGGTAAGATTTGTTTTGTAAACAAGAAGACAATACCATTTTATTTGTGCTGTTCTTCAGAAGAAATTTTGAAAATTCAGATATGTTCTCAGTGTGAAGCCTAAAGTTATATCAATTGAACTGTTAAACATAATGTATGGAGTGGTGATCTGTTTCCTTTCTAACCTCCAGAGACCGTGGTCTGGAACGGGACTTCCCAAACCATTTCCCACTGCGGCTCTATTTTGAGATTTGAAAATTGCCACAACCAGCTGTTGTGAATAGAGATTGTGGGAGGTCAGTGGCACAGTTGTTAGAACTCAGTCAGACCTCCTTGATTGCCATTGCAGTGTCAGAGCACACAACCATAAACTTTCAACTCATGACCCCACTTTTTCAAAACCTGTCCTTGGGATTTCATCAATGGTTAGACCATTAATTTCACATTCCTAATTGATGCTTGAAGTAAGTGGCTTGCTAGGGCCATCCAAAAGGCAGTTAAGAGTCAGTCACATTTCCCTGAAGGACATTCGGGAGCACGATGGGTTTTAGAACTTTAAGATGCCCTGGTCTAAAGTGAAGGGAATGCATAGTTTCACATCAAGAAGCATTCATTGATACCATGCATGGGGAGAGATGTCAAGGCTTCCCTCCTGATGTTTTCTGTTGCCATTCTAAGAGTTGAGAATGTGTT
Source organism: Chiloscyllium plagiosum (assembly GCF_037043375.1). Classification (NCBI taxonomy): domain Eukaryota; kingdom Metazoa; phylum Chordata; class Chondrichthyes; order Orectolobiformes; family Hemiscylliidae; genus Chiloscyllium; species Chiloscyllium plagiosum. Next base: position 61,130,181 of record NW_028270161.1, read on the forward strand.
GCTGGAAAAGCACAGCAGGTCAGGCAGCATCCGAGGAACAGGAAAATCAATTTTTCGGGCTGGTGCCCTTCATCAGGAATGAAGGGCTCTGGTCTGAAACATCGACTTTTATGCTTCTCGGTAGTTTCTTTACTCAGAGAGTAGCAAAGGCGTGCAATGCACTGCTTGCAACACTAATAGACTCGCCAACATTAAAGGCATTTAAATGGTCATTGGATAAACATATGAATGATAATGGTGATAGGTTAGATGGGCTTTAGATTGGTTTACCAGGTCAGCGCAACATCGAGGGCCAAAAGGTCTGTACTGTGCTGTAATGTTCTATGTTTTATTGATCTCAGCTATCTCCCTTTCAGATATTGTATCAGCATCGTCTTCCTCTGTATACCCTGATACAGAGTACTTACTATATATTCAAGCCTAATCTATTGCCTCCACCACATTACCCTCTTTATCCCAAAAAATGTCCCCCCAGCATTACTAATTATGTGTTATTCTCTTCTTTTGCCAACCACATTCCATTCTCATGTTCTGTCTTCTGCAGGTTATTCCTTTGTATTTCAATTCTCAATTGGTCTCATTTATAGAGTCATACAGCACAGAAACAAACCCTTCAATCCACGTCAACCATAATCCCAAACTGAACTAGTCGCCCCTGTCTATACTTGGCCCATATAAATATTTCTTATTCATATACTTATCAAAATGTCTTTTAAATGTTGTAACTGTATCTGCATCCACCACTTCCTCTGGAAGTTCACTCCACACATGAACCTGTGTAAAAACAATTGCCTCCTATGTTATGAGAATTGGGAGGTCATGTTGGAGCTGTACAGAAAATTGGTTTGGCCACTTTTGGAGTATTGCATGCAAATCTGGTCTCCCTCCTATAGGAAGGATATTGTAAAACTTGAAAGAATTCAGAAAAGATTGACACGGATGTTGCCAGGGTCAGTGTGTTTGAGCTTTCGGGAGAAGCTGAACAGACTTGGGCTGTTTTCCCTGGACCATCGGAGGCTGAGGAGTGACCTTCTAGAGGTTTATAAAATTATGAGGGGCCTGGATAGGATAAATAGACAAAGTGTTTTCCCTGGGGTGGGGGAGTCCAAAACTAGAGGGCATAGGTTTCGGGTGAGAAAGATAGAAAAGAGACGTAAGGGGCAACTTTTTCACACAGAGGGTGGTGCATATATGGAATTGGTGGTGGCTGGTACGATTATAACGTTTAAAAGGCACTTGGATATGTATATGAATAGGGAGGGTTTCGAGGGATATGGGTCAGATGCTGGCAAATTGGACTAGATTTATATCGGATATTTGGTCAGCATGGATGAGTTGGACCAAAGGCTCTGTTTCCGTGCTGTGTAATTCTATGACTCTATAATTCCTCCTCTCACCTTTAAAAATGTGTCGACTAGTCTTGATATCTCCCAAGTAAAAACAATGACTGCAGATGCTGGAAACCAGATTCTGGATTAGTAGTGCCGGAAGAGCACAGCAGTTCAGGCACCATCCAACGAGTAGCGAAATCGACGTTTCGGGCAAAAGCCCTTCATCAGGAATAAAGGCAGAGAGCCTGAAGCGTGGAGAGATAAGCTAGAGGAGGGTGGGGGTGGGGAGAAAGTAGCATAGAGTACAATGGGTGAGTGGGGGAAGGGATGAAGGTGATAGGTCAGGGAGGAGAGGGTGGAGTGGATAGGTGGAAAAGGAGATAGGCAGGTAGGACAAGTCCAGACAAGTCATGGGGACATATCTCCCACCCTGGAGGAAAAAAAACACTTGTCATTCGCCTTATTTATATCTCTCACTATTTTATAAACCTCTTATAAGGTCACCTCTCAACTCCTACACTCCAGTGTGGAAAACAAAATCTCAGCCTTTCCAGCCTGTCTTTAAACTGAAATCCTCCATTCCCAGCAACATTCTGATAAATCTTTTCTGAACCCTCTCTAGTTTAATAATATCCTTCATATCAAAGATTGACCAGAATTGGACACAGAACTCCAGACAAGGCCTCACCAATGTCCTGTACATTCTCAACATAACGTCCTGACTCCTCCATTCAGAGGTCTGAGCAATGAAGGGAAGCATGCTAAATGCCTTCTTAACCACCTTATCTATATGCGATGCAAACTTTGACGAATTATGTACCTGAGCCCCTAGGTCTCTCTGTTCTACAACACTGTCCAAGGGCCCACTTTTAATTGTTTAATTCTTGTCTTTATTTGATTTTCCAAAATGTAATACTTTACATTTATCCAAATTAAACTCCATCTGTCACTCTTCAGCCCATTGATCAACATTTCTTTGTAATCTTAGATAACCTTCTCACTTGAAGGACTTAGAGTCATTGAAATGTAAAGCATGGAAACAGACCCTTCGGTCCAACCCGTCCATGCTGACCAGATATCCCAACCCAATCTAGTCCCACCTGCCAGCACCTGGCCCATATCCCTCCAAACCCTTCCTATTCATATACTCATCCAATTGCCTCTTAAATGTTGCAATTGTACCAGCCTCCACCACTTCCTCTGGCAGCTCATTCCATACACGTACCACCCTCTGCGTGAAAAAGCTGCCCCTTAGGCCCCTTTTAAATTTTTCCTCTCTCACCCTAAACCTATGCCCTCTAGTTCTGGACTCCCCGATCCCAGGGAAAAGACTTTGTCTATTTATCCTATCCGTGCCCCTCATAATTTTGTAAACCTCTATAAGGTCACCCCTCAGCCTCCGACGCTCCAGGGAAAGCAGTCCCAGCCTGTTCAGCCTCTCCCTGTAGCTCAAATCCTCCAAATCTGGCAACATCCTTGTAAATGTTTTCTGAACCCTTTCAAGTTTCACAACATCTTTCTGATGGGAAGGAGACCAGAATTGCACGTAATATTCCAACAGTGGCCTAACCAATGTCCTGTACAGCCCCAACGTGACCTTCCAACTCCTGTACTCAATACTCTGACCAATAAAGGAAAGCATACCAAACGCCTTCTTCACTATCCTATCTACCTGCGACTACACTTTCAAGGAGCTATGTACCTGCACTCCAAGGTCTCTTTGTTCAGCAACACTCCCTAGGACCTTACCATTAAGTGTATAAGTCCTGCTAAAATTTGCTTTCCCAAAATGCAGCACCTCGCATTTATTAAACTCCATCTTCCACTTCTCAGCCCATTGGCCCATCTGGTCCAGATCCTGTTGTAATCTGAGGTAACCCTCTTTGCTGTCCACTACACCTCCAATTTTGGTGTCATCTGCAAACTTACTAACTGTACCTCTTATAATCACATCCAAATCATTTATGTAAATGACAAAAAGTAGAGGGCCAGCACCGATCCTTATGGCACTCCACTGGTCACAGACCTCCAGTCTGAAAAACAACCCTCCACCAGCACCCTCTGTCTTCTACCTTTGAGCCAGTTCTGTATCCGAATGGCTAATTCTCCCTCTATTCCATGAGATCTAACCTTGCTAATCAGTCTCCCATGGGGTACCTTGTTGAACGCCTTACTGAAGTCCATATAGATCACATCTACTGCTCTGCCCTCATCAATCTTCTTTGTTACTTCAAAAAACTCAAATCAAGTTGCCTGACGTTGTTTGACAGTTCCTTGCTCTTCTCTATCACTGGCCTAAACTTTATTACACAATGACTACTTTTAACTAAATGTTCCTCAAAGGCATTTAGTTCACTCAGCACAGTCATTTCCTAGCACCAGATCCAAAAATACCTCATTTCTGGTTGGCTGAGGACATTCTAGTCAGTGAAGTTCTCATGAACACATTTCTAAACAATATTTCACTAGTTCCCTTTATGGTAACACTATCCCACACAGAAATTGCTGGAGAAACTCAGCAGGTCTGGCAGCATCTGCAGAGAGAGAAAAACAGAGTTAATGTCTTGAGTCTGATAACTATACCTTGGTTCTGAGGGGATGGAAAACGTTAGTTTTTATGCTGTTTAAAAGGGAACTGGAACAGATAGTGAGTGCTAATGGTGATAAGGGAGAATTAAGATGTAAAATTGGTGTCAATGGTGAGTTTGAAACGGAGAAAATAGGTCAGCTCTTACTTAGAACAAAGCCAACAAGATACAAACAAGACACAGCAACAGAGGATCAAAATGGAGGCTTGGAGTTGTTGAACCCAATGTTGAATCCTAAAGGTTACGATGTGTTAAAGTATAAAATGAAGTGTTGTTTGCTAGAACCCTTTCTGACACCCTCACTATCTGTTCCATTTGCTGCTCCCACTTTCTGTTCACAGAATAAAATCCATCGTTTTCAGGCCTCAATCACCTCTGAAAACAGGTCACTGGACTGGAAACATTAACTCTTTCTTTTTCCAAATGCGGTACCTGTTGAGTTTCCTGAGCAGGTAATGTGAGCACAGATTTTCAGCATTAACAGTATTTAGTTTTAATTCTATTCCATATAATCCTTTTACAGATTGCAGACTTTGGGCTGTCTAATCTGTACCAGAAGGACAAATTTCTGCAAACCTTCTGTGGGAGCCCACTTTATGCTTCACCGGAAATTGTCAATGGCCATCCATATCATGGACCAGAGGTTAGTGTCTCAGGCTGGTGAATAAACCAGTGCTTAACCAGGTTAGTGTTCCAAGTTGGTGAATGAACCAGTGTTAAACTGGGTTAGTATTCCAAGCTGGTGAATGATCCACCACCAAAACAGGTTAGTGTCTCAGGCTGGTGAATGAAACAGCACTATACTGGGTTAGTGTTCCAAGTTGGCTGGGTTCGTGTGGCAGGCTGGTGAATGAACCACTGCTAAACCATGTTAGCTTTCCAGGCTGATGAATGAACTAGAGTTTAACCTGGGTCAGTGTTCCAGGCTGGTAATGGATTAGCACTTGACAGTGTTAGTATCCCAGGCTGGAGCAATTAAACAGCATCTAACTGGATTAGTTTACCAGGCTGGAGAATTAGCGAGCACTTAACAAGGATATCAACAGAGGTTGGTGAATAAACCAACATTTAGCCCCTGGTGCTGGTTTCTTTTGATGGGAGATTTGCTGATGAAACATTTGCCATTTTTAATTTATTTGCAGCTGCTTGTTTTTATTCTTAGATAGCTGATTGAAGAGTCAATAAATGATAATGTTGGACTATTCTTAGGAATTACATTTTCATAATTGTCATCTGACCTATTTAGTCAACAAATATTGTCATTATGAATGGGAAATTAGCTAATTGCTATAAGTTAGTCAGTCCAAATAATTTGATAACGAAATGGTGTAAGTCAGTAGAAGAGTGAGTAAGGCAGGGAGGATTTGTTCTTGTCTTACCCTGGAACAAACCTTTTTGAATAAGGTTCACTACCCTCCAGTCTTTCAGAACCTCACCCGTGGCTAACGATTAGATTACATTCTCTACAGTGTGGAAACAGGCTCTTCAGCCCAACAAGTTCACACCTCCCCTCCGAAGAGAAACCCACCCAAACCCATTCCCCTACCCTATATTTACCCCTGACTAACACACCTAACACTGTGGGCAATTTAGCATGGCCAATTCACCTGACATGCACATCTTTGGATTGTGGGAGGAAACCGGAGCACCCAGAGGAAACCCACGCAGACACAGGGAGAATGTGCAAACTCCACACAGACAGGTGGGAATCGAACCCAGGACCCTGGTGCTGTGAGGCGGCAGTACTAACCACTGAGCCACCATGCCACCCATGATTCAAGAAACTGAACAACCAGGGTGAAACGGAAGGAAATCTGGAATTTTCAGCAGGCAAAGCATTGTTCGAAGTTGTCACAATCACTGCAACATCACTCAATTTCAGAATCCAGTTGCAATCATTTCAGTGTGGGGGATTTATGTTTAAATAAATGTGCTCAGAAAGTTCTAGATTCGAAGGATGTTAATGCTGGTCATCAAACTCAGATGGCTAGATGCCAGGAGAATGCATTGTGGGATATCTCTAGTGTCAGTACTGATTGGACACAAAGGCAACACCAACTTGGTCTCAAAGCATTAACGTTACAACTCAGAGAAGCAAACTCTAGTCATTGTGTGCTCATGTAACTGATCACAAGCCGTTGGATAAATCTCCTGATCCTGACCGGATATATCTAAGAACCCTGCAAGAGGCTAGAGAAGAAATTGCAGGCATCCTAGCTGATTTTTTTTATCATCATTCGCCATTGGTGAGGTTCTGAAAGACTGGAGGGTAGTGAATGTTGTTTCCTTATTCAAGAAGGGCTGCAAAAAAAAACCCCTGGGAACTACAGACCAGTAAGCCTAATGTCAGTGTTAGATAAGTTACTTCAGAAGATTCTTACCGGTAAGATACACATGCATTTGGAAAGACAGGGTTTGATTAGGAGTAGTCAACATGGCTTTGTGCATGAAAGATCATATCTCACAAATTTGTTAGAGCTCTTTGATGAAGTGAGCAGGAAGATGGATGAGGGCAGGGTGGCAGATGTAGTCTACATGGATTTCAGTAACGCCTTTGATAAGATTCCATATGGTAGATTGCTCTGGAAGATTGGATCACATGGAATCCACGGGGAACTGTATACACAGTTGGCTTGATGGTAGGAAGCAGAGGGTAATAGTGGATGGATGCTTGTAGAACTGGAGGCTTGTGACTAGTGGAGTGTCTCAGGGGTTGTTGCTGGGCCCATTGCTGTTTGTTATCTATATCAATGATTTAAATGAGAATGTACAAGGCATGATTAGTAAGTTTGCTGATAATGTTGGACAGTGAGGAAGAGTATTACAAATTGCAGTAGCTGCTTGATCAGCTAGGGAAATGGGCTGAGAAATGGTAAATGGAGTTTACTATAGGTAAGTGTGAGGTGTTGCATTGTGGAAAGTCAAATTAAGGTAGGAGTTTCATGGTGAATGGTAGGGCTTTAAGGAGCGTAATGGAACAGGAGGACCTTGGAGTTCAGGTGCAAGGTTCTCTGAGAGCAGAGTCACAGGTAGACAGGGGCAGTGAAGAAGGCTTATGGCACACTGGCCTTCATTAGTCATGGCATTGAATATAGAAGTTGGGAAGTTATATTGCAGTTGTACAGGACCTGAGGCTGCACTTGGGAGTATTGTCAGTTTTAGTCACCTTACTATAGGAAGAATATTTTTAAACTAGAAAGAGTGCAGAAGAAATTTACAAGGATGTTGCAAGACTCAAGTTATAGGACAAGCTAGGACTTTTTTTCTTTAGAGAGTAGGAGACTGAGGGGGTATTTTATAAAAGTGTATAAGATCATGAGAGGCATAGATAGGGTGAATGCACTCAGGAATCAAAGACTGGAGAGCATCAGTTTAAGGTGAGAGCAGAAAGAATAAAAGGGAACCAGAGGTGCAGCTTTTATAAACAGAGGGTGGTACTCATATGGAATGAGCTTCCAGCGGAAGTGGTTGAGGTGTGCACATTAACATTTAAAAGGCATTTAGACAAGTACTTGGATAGGAAAGATTTAGAAGGATATGGGCCAAGTGAAGGGAAATGGGGTTAGCATGGATGGACATTTCGATTGGCATGAATTTGTTTGGGCCAAAGGACTTGTGTATGTGCTGACTCTATGACTCCATTTGTGTATCTGTGGAAGCTCTCACTATCTGCAGTCTGGAGCTGATTGGGTGTTCCCGTTTGGCACTCTCAGGTAGACAGCTGGGCTCTGGGTGTGCTACTGTATACTCTGGTTTACGGGACCATGCCATTTGATGGTTGCGACCACAGAAATCTCGTCAGGCAGATAAGCAGCGGGGATTATCAGGAACCCACTCCACCATCAGGTAGGTGACAGTTGATAAGAAGGTACTGATGAACTGAAAATGGTGGGCTTAGTGCCAATAATGAGTAACCATTTAGAATCCAAAACTTGAGCACATGTTAATCCAGAGCAGCGAAAATAATGAATCGAGTTTGACTGATTTATGCAGCCACACACACATGTAGCTTAAGGGGGGCTCAACCTGATAATGATAATGTTGGAGTACTCCTTCGAATTACATTTTAATAATTGTTAACCAATCCATTTTTAATTAATAAGTATTGTCCACATGACTGTGAAATTAACCAATTGCGATGACACAGTCAGTCCAAAAAGTTTGATTTAATTTACCTTCTGGCCTGAGCAGAACCCAGAGTGATTTTGTTTTTAGCTGAGCTAGTGCTGCTTGATGGCACTGCCAATGGACACCTTTTTTGATGATCAAGAGTAGACTGATGTGGCATTAATGGCTGGCTAACTTTGATTTTGTCTGCTTTTTGTGGACAGGATAAACCTCAGCAATAATCCACATTGTCCAATCGATGCCAATGCTGTGGCTGTTCTGGGAAAGTTTGGCTAGGTGCACACCTAATTCTGGAGCATAAATCTTCAGTATTCTGACCAATTCTGGCCATGCTGTTTAGAATGGCTTTAAAGAGGACACAAAATAAATTTAATCAGATATTTCAGGTGATGAATAACCATTATGTGGAGAGTCATTTGCTCTTTGATAGAACCAGCACAAAGTTAATGGGTCTAAAGGCCTCGAGCTGTCCTGCAGAATTATTTAATTCAATGCAACCTTGGAAAGTCTGATGAAAACCCTTTATTAGATTGAGCAAGAAGGCAACAAAATATAACCTCCTATTCAGTGTATATTAGATGTGAGTACTAATGATAACTCATGAACTCACATTTAGCCAGGCCTCCTTGAGTTTGAAAGTGTTGTCTAAACTAGTCCCCGTGCTCCATTTTCTTTAATAATTCTTTTCTGGATTGTGGTTGTCAATGACAAGGCCATTGTTGCCCATTTTGCATTGTCCTTGAACTGCTAAGCCATTGTGGCTGTGAATCCAGAGATACATATAGGTGAGACTAGTTAAGGATGGTAGATTTCAAAGTGAAACAGATTAGATTTTCACAACAATTGTCAATGGTTTTCCAGTTATCATTAGACTAACTTTAAATTCCACATGTACTAATTGAATTCAAATTTCACCAGATTCCATGCAATGGATTTTAAATCACATTCTCAGATAATTAACCTAGATCTCTAGTATGCTAGTTCATGACAATACCATTACATCACTGAAACTCCCTCCCTAAAAGCAAGTATATTTCATGAATTTGTGCATTCCTTTCCTTAATGCACTGCCATAACAACACATTCTAACCACATCTGATTAATTTTCTTTCAAGATGTCCTTGCCATAACAGTGCTTTAGTGAGAAACTACACATATCATTTATGATATTTTTCTTTTCACCTGTTCCTACTACATCCAAAATGCAGGCTTACTCAAACTCCTTATAGATACTTGACTGATTTATCATGGCATTACTTATCTCTTCTCACTATGGTAAATGTTTCCCATGCTCCAGGTCTGTTTGGTCATTGTGGAATGAAACCTTGTATTTTGTAAGTTTCCTGTAGCTGTTTGCCCTGGTACATCGATACACTCAGATTGAGATCAGCTCTTGACAAATTAAAGGGATAAGGTGACCAGGGTTGATGTGATGTGAATTGAAACCCAAAACAGGCATACACAGTAAATGATTAACAGACGGGGCGGTGGTGTACTGATATTGTCACTGTACTAGTAATTCAAAGGCCTAGGCTAATCACAGCAGATGGTGAAACTTGAATTCATTTCATAAATCTGCTACTATCATTAAAAACCCATCTAGTTCACCAATGTCCTTCAAGAAAGAAAATCTGCCATCCTCACCTGATCTGACTCCAAACCTACAGCAATGTGGCTTACACTTACCTGCGCTCAGAAATGGCCGAGCAAGCAACTCTGTTCAAAAGCAATTAGGGATGGGCAATAAATGTTGGCATTGCCAGCGTTGCCCTTGTGTTGTTAAAGAATAAAACAGAATGTTAAGGTCAGTTCTGTAAAGAGCGAGAATCATGGCCAGGAATTGCAATGTGACTGTCTGTTGCTGCTCCCTGACAGATGCCCGTGGCCTTATCAGGTGGATGTTGATGGTGAATCCTGAGCGCCGAGCCACAATTGAGGACATCGCTAACCACTGGTGGGTGAATTGGGGTTATCAAGCGAGTGTGTGTGACTGCAATCCTTTTGGAAGCTCAGAGGTTAGCTTTATTGGTTGGCAACATCACTCACGCTGTTCACAGTCAGAGGGCGAATCGAAGCTAAAATGCCCAGTAAAGCAGATCCAATCTCAGGGAGTGCGAGCAGCCCAGACATCTGTGAAGAAGTCCAAGAAAGAGACTGACATTGCTCACTGTCTGCATGAAGGAATGCCAAGCAACAAGTGCATACTGAAAAGGCCCAAAGGAATTTTAAAGCAGAAGATGGCCGATGACTGTCATGCTCACAGCACTGGGGGTGTGAAAGTAGTTTCAGAGCATGAACTTAGCATGAGCAGTCCCTCTGCTGGAGCCTTTGGAGGCATTGAAACAACTTCTCTGTGCACACAAACTGCTGAAAACTCCATTGTGAAGCCGAAGAAGGGAATTCTGAAAAAAGCACAGCAGAGAGAATCTGGTTATTACTCTTCCCCCGAGCACAGTGAATCGTCGGAGCTCCTGGATCGGGACTGTGCGGCTAATACCAACTCCATCTGCTCTCCTAAGCATGGTGCAGGTTTTAAGGGCCCTGGCATAATGGTCCAGGGAAGGAAAGGAATCCTGAAGCACACTGGCAAGTTATCAGACTCTGCCATGAACAGTGAATCATCATCAGAGATTACAGAGTTAACACAGCAGGTGACAGAAGCTCAAGGCTGCAGCCTCTCATCCACAATTAAAGACAAGGGCAGCCTCCTCTCTAAAGAGTCATTCAAGCTGCACCATTTACCAGAAGACAGGCCAATTCGCAGCTGTGTCTCTGCAGGAAACCTGCTGCATCTCGAAGACTTTGAGGGGTTGAGGATCCACCAACCTATTCGCCACATGAAAGCTTTCTGTCAACAACTGAGTGACAGCAGCTCCTCTCTGCTCACGGACATGGACAATTTCACTCAGATCTACAAGAAAGCTCTTGAGATAAGCAGCAATTTGGAATGAGGAGTTTGTGTGTGACAGCTGAATGCATGGATTGATTTGTTAGCATTTAATGGTAAAATCAGAAGCATGGTAAGAGTCCCTTGCAGTAGCACTGAATGGGCTCTAAGTAAGTGAAGGGGGAGAAGGATTGGAAGGTCAATACTAGTAATGAGGCCAAGTGAATATAACCAAGTGTATTGGAGTTATTGAGGCATCTGAGGAACTAGAGGATTCACATTGAGGTTTGGATGTATACTGAATCGAGATTTTTGAGACTGGTTTTTGGGAAGCTGCTATCAGGAATGTTCTCTCCTGTTTTGACAGGAACTCCACAATCAGAATTGAAGGAGCTGAAAGCTCAACCTATTGGACAGTCATTTAACAGTTTGGCTGTAATAAGACTTGAAAAGGATGAAACTCCAGAGTAAAGAATTAATGAATGAATGAATGTGATGCCTATATTCATAAACTAAAACCAATGATTGCATCTAGCAGTGACTAGCATGTGTAAAATTACTTAGGTATATCATTATTCCTGTGAAACTTGACTAGATAATATTTCCATGGTACGCATTGTATTTCTGCTGAATGTGATATTATTTATGTCAGTGTGCTTTAACTTATTGGCGTCTCAGCCATTTGTTGTTGTAATGTATTGCATGAAATGATAAAATTGTGCTAATGTTTTAACCTAAAATCAGAGTTGACACTGAATAATCTGTTTGGCAAGATGTCACGAGGCAAAAAAACACTTTCTACAGTAATCACTGATTCAAGAAAAATCAGCAACATCTGAAGTTGCTGATGTCAATGCACTAAACTGGATATGCATGAAAGTCAATGTTTGTTTCCTTTGCAGAAGACAAGGGGTGGAATCTTGTAAGGGTCAACGTGATGTGGGCAGTGATGATGTGTGTGAATGAAGTGCAGTAATGCCCATCTTGAAATCTCATGCCATATTTTATGCTTTTCACAAGCAGTATGGTGATACAACATTCTCTCTGGGTAGTGGTGAGATGCCAATTAACTCATTACTGCTTGTCAAATGCCTTGTTAACACCACAGCTCATTTATTACCCCAAATAAGTTAGATATTGGAAAACACGACAAGGAAACTAGAGTGAGCCCCTGGTAGATTTAGCTCACTATTTGCTCTGAGCCATCTGTATGTTGGATATCAGGCATCAACATCTCAGGGCATATTCCATGGGCACCAGCCACACACACCCTACATCCACAGGCATTAGCATCTAACATGTACAAGCCTTTAAGAACCCTTGTGGGACAGTGGCACTGCTGCCTCAAAGCACCAGAGACCCGGGTTCAATTCCTGCCTTGGGCAACTGTCTGTGTGGAGTTTGCATGTTCTCCCTGGTGTCAGTAGTGGGTAAGTTGTTGGAAGGGTTTCTGTGGACAGGATGATATGCATTTGGAAAGGTAATGACTGATTTGGAATCGTCAGCATGGCTTTGTGCATGGGAAATAGTGTCTCTCTAACTTGATTGTGTTTTTTGAAGAAGTGACAAAGAGGGTTGGTGAAGGAAGAGCAGTGAACATTATCTGTATAGACTTCAGTAAGGCATTCGATAAGGTTCGCAGATGTGTCGGTTCCGTAGGCAGGTGCTGAGAAAGGAGATATGGCTGTGGTAACGAGTCTGCTTCAGAATGTGGCTGAAGAGCTTCTGTGCAGAGGAGATGACCTGGGGTGTGCAGTGAGAGAGGGACTCACTGAAATCTTTGTAGAGAGAAGCAGAGAGCTTCTTCAAGGAAGGCATCCTTGTAAGAGGATTCGCAGTAGGTTGAAATCTTCGAGGAGAAAGTGAGGTCTGCAGATGGGAGATATGGCTGTGGTAACGAGTCTGCTTCAGAATGTGGCTGAAGAGCTTCTGTGCAGAGGAGATGACCTGGGGTGTGCAGTGAGAGAGGGACTCACTGAAATCTTTGTAGAGAGAGGCAGAGAGCTTCTTCAAGGAAGGCATCCTTGTAAGAGGATTCGCAGTATCTGCAGACCTCACTTTCTCCTATTCGATAAGGTTCCACATGGTAGACTGGTTAGCAAAGTTAGATCACATGGAATACAGGGAGAGTTAGCCATTTGGATACAAAATAGGCATGAAGGTAGGAGGTGGTGGTAGAGGATTGTTTTGAGGACTACAGGCCTGTGACCAGCAGTGTACTGCAAGGATCGGTGCTGGGCCCACTACTCTTTGATATTTGTATAATGATTTGGAATTTGAATATAGGAAGTATGTTTAGTAAGTTTGCAGATGGTCCAATGGGCCAAGGATTGGCAGATGGAGTTTAAATTAGATAATTTTGAGGTCTGCATGTTGGAAAAGCAAATCAGGGCAGGACTTACACACTTAATGGCAAGGTCCTGGGGAATGTTCCCAAACAAAGAGACCTTGAGGTATAGGTTCACTGTTCCTTGCAAGTGGAGTCACAGTGAAGAAGGCGTTTGGTATGCTTTCCTTTGTTGGTCAGTGCATTGAACAAGGGAGTTGGGAGGTCATGTTGCGGCTGTACAGGACACTAGTTGTGCCACTTTTGGAATACTTCATTCAATTCTGGTCGTCTCTGCAATAGGAAAGATGGTGTGAAATGTGAAAGGGTTCAGAAAAGATTTACAAGGATGCTGCCAGGGTTGGAGGGTTTGAGCCATATGGAGGGACTGAATAGGCTGGGGCTTCTTTTCCTGGAGTGTTGGAGGCTGAGGGGTGACCTTTATAGAGGTTTATAAAATCATGAGGGGTATGGATTGGGTGAATACCAATGTCTTTTCCCCAGGGTAGGAGAGTTCAGAAGTAAAGGACATAAGCTTAAGGTGAGAGGGGAGAGATTTAAAAGGAACCCTAAGGGGCAACGTTTTCATGCAGAGGGTGGTGTGTGTATGGAATGAGCTGCCAGAGGAAGTAATGGAAGCTAGTACACTTACAACATTGAAAAGGCACCTGGATGGGTATATGAATAGGAAGGGTTTAGAGGGATATGGGCCAAATGCTTGCAAATGAGACTAGATTAATTTAGAATATCTGCTCGGCCTGTATGAGTTAGACTAAAGGGCCTGTTTCCATGCTGTACATCTCCATGACTCTATGATCAAGATGAGAAATTTCTGCACAGGATTTTGAATCTTTCGAATTCTGTATTCCATACAGTAATGGTTGCCCCATTATTTAAAGCTGCGATAGAAAGATTTTGGTATTTGGAGATTCAAGGGATATGTGAAGGTGGAATTAAAGCCCAAGATCAAGCATGATCATATTCAATAGGGAGGCAGGTTGAAGGGGCTGAAAGATCTACTTTTGCTCTACTCTCTTGTATGGTTATGATGGTGATATATTTCAGCAGGACACTGATGGGCTGCTGAATAGGTGGAAACAACAATTGGAATTGAATGCAGAGATTTATGAAGTGATTCATTTTTGTACAAACAACAATGGGCAGGATGGCCTAATTTCTGCTCCTATGTCTTATGGTCTGCAATATCAAATAAAATATATAATTCTACAGAGGCTACAGAAGCAGAAAATGCACCATCACTGAATGTGGAAGAGCAGGTTGAGGAAATGGTTGGAAAGGCATATGGAAACCTGGACTTTATAAAGTGGTAGAGAGAGCAAAAACACGGAATTCATGAGAAACTTGTACAACACACTGGTACAGCCTCATCTTCATAGCGTCCAATTCTGGGCATTGTATTTAATGAATGCTCTGAAAGCTTTATAAATGGTGCCAAAAAAAGTAATGAGAATGGTTCGAGGGAATGAAGGATTTCAGTAATGTGAATAGATTGGCATAGCTGTGTTTTTTTCTCTTTAAAAAAGTTAAGAGACTTGGTAGAAGTGTTCAAAATCATGACAAGTTTAGAGATTCAATTCAAATTATTCTCAATGTCAGAAGGCATGTACTGAAGGTGACTGGCAAAAGAACGCTAAGAGAAAGCTTTTTTAAGCAGTAAAAGGTTAGGATTTAGAATGCATAACCCAAGTGTGTGGAAAACAGTTCAATGTGGGAGACTGGAGAAGCAGCTAAAAAGTGTAACATGGTGGTTAAGTCTGACTGTGTGATTTGCTAATAAAACCGTATCACAGCAATGATACAATGTCACAGCTTACTCGTTCTTGCAGCCTCAGGAATATACACAGTAAAATGCTTTTAGAGTCAGAGAGATGTATAGCATGGAAACAGGTCCTTCAGTCCAACCTGTCCATGTCAATAAGATATCCCAACCAAATCTAGTCCCACCTGCCAGCACTCAGCCCATATCCTTCCAAACCCTTCCTATTCATATACCCATCCTGATGCCTTTTCAATGTTGCAATTGCACCAGCCTCCACCACTTCCTCTGGCAGCTCATTCCATACACGTACCACCCTCTGCATGAAAAAGTTGCCTCCTAGGTCTCTTTTATATCTTTCCCCTCTCACCCTAAACCTATGCCCTCTAGTTCTAGACTCCCCCACCCTAGGGAAAAGACTTTGTGTATTTATCCTAACCATGCCCCTCATGATTTTATAAACCTCTATAAGGTCACCCCTCAGCCTCCAACGCTCCAGGGAAAACAGCCCCAACCTATTCAACCTCTCCCTATAGCTCAAATCCTCCAACCCTGGATCTTTGTAAATCTTTTCTGAACCCTTTCAAGTTTCACAACATCTTTCTGATAGAAAGGAGACCAGAATTGCATGCAATATTCCAAAAGTGGCCTAACTAATATCCTGTACAGCTGCAACATGACCTCCCAACTCCTGTACTCAATACTCTGACCAATATAGAAAAGCATACCAAACGCCTTCTTCACTATCCTATCTACTTGTGACTCCACTTTCAAGGAGCTATGAACCTGCACTCCAATGTCTCTTTGTTCAGCAACACTCCCTAGGACCTTACCATTAAGTGTCTAAGTCCTGCAAAGATTTGATTTCCCAAAATGCAACACCTCACATTTATCTAAATTAAATTCCATCTGCCACTTCTCAGCCCATTGGCCCATCTGGTTAAGATCCTGTTGTAATCTGAGGTAACCTTCTTCACTGTCCACTACATCTCCAATTTTGGTGTCACCTGCAAACTTACTAACTGTACCTCTTGTGCTCAAACCCAAATCATTTATATAAATGATGAAAAGTAGAGGACCCAGCACCGATCCTTGTGGTACTCCACTGGTCACAGGTGTCCAGTCTGAAAAACAACCCTCCACCACAACCCTGTCTTCTACCTTTGAGCCAGTTCTGTATCCGAATAGCTAGTCCTCCCTGTATTCCATGAGATCTAATCTTGCTAACCAGTCTCCCATGGGGAACCTTGTCGAATGCCTTACTGAAGTCCATACAGATGACATCTACCGCTCTGCCCTCATCAATCCTCTTTGTTACCTCTTCAAAAAACTCAATCAAGTTTGTGAGACATGAGTTCCCACGTACAAAGCCATGTTAACTATCCTTGCCTTTCCAAATACATGTACATCCTGTCCCTCAGGACTCCCTCCAACAACTTGCCCACCACCGACATTTATAGTTCCCTGACTTGTCCTTACCACCTTTCTTAAACAGTGGCATCACGTTAGCCAACCTCCAGTCTTCCGGCACCTCACCTGTGACTATCGCTGATACAAATATCTCAGCAAGTGGCTCAACAATCACTTCCCTAGCTTCCCACAGAGTTCAAGGGTACACCTGATCAGGTCCTGGGGAATTATCCAGTTTTATGCATTTGAAGACATTCAGCACTTCCTCCCCTGTGATATGAACATTTTGCAAGATGTCACCACCAATTTCCCTACATTCTATATCTTCCATGTCCTTTTCCACAGCAAAATACTTGTTTAGTATGTCCCCCATCTTCTGCGGCTCTACACAAAGGCCGCCTTTCTGATCTTTGAGCGGCCCTCAACATGTTTGGAAAAACCCTTTGGATTCTCCTTAACTCTATTTGCAAAGCTATCTCATGTTCCCTTTTTGCCCTCCTGATTTCGCTCAAGTATACTCTTATTATATCGACTTCAGTAAGGCATTCAACAAGGTTCCCCATGGGAGACTGGTTAGCAAGGTTAGATCTCATGGAATACAGGGAGGACTAGCCATTTGGACTAGTCAACTGGCTCAAAGGTAGAAGACAGAGAGTGGTGGTGGAGCGTTATTTTCCAGACTGGAGGCCTGTGACAAGTGGAGTGCTACAAGGATCGGTGCTGAGTCCACTACTTTTCATAATTTATATAAATGATTTGGATGTGAGCATAAGAGGTATAATTATAATTATATAAGTTTGCAGATGACACCAAAATTGGAGGTGTAGTGGACAGTGAAGAAGGTTACCTCAGGTTACAATGTTAAAAATCACACAAAACCAGGTTATAGTCCAACAGGTTTAATTAGAAGCACACTAGCTCTCGGAGCGCTGCTCCTTCATCAGGTGGTTGTGGAGTACACAATTGTAAGACACAGAATTTATAGCAAAAGTTTACAGTGTGATGTAACTGAAATTATAAATTGAAAAATACCTTGATTGTCTGTTGAGTCTTTCATCTGTTTGAATACCATGATAGTTTCACTTCTTTCATGTGTAAATCACAAAACCTTTTTTTAAAAGTTGCATTCTCAGGTTAACTGTAACAATTGGTGTTAGCTAGACAATATGTTGAAGGTGTTAGCCCCCTGTGTTCTCTGTCTATGCCATGATGTTTAGTTTGATTCTAATCTAAAAAGTGAGATAGAGTTTTACATGAATTCATGCAGTTTTTGAGCAAAGTACAATGTAACTCTGCAAGTACAAATTCACCCCACAAAATATATGTACATGTATGCATGTGGGTCTTTGTGTGTGTGTGTGTGTGTGTGTGTGTGTGTAGTGCAATGGGGAGGGCCTCAATCGGGACCTTGGGTTCATGTCACACTACAGGTGACCACCATTGCACTACACACACACACACACACACTCCCACACTCTCACATGCATCCTCTCAGAGACAGACCACTCTACACTCTCGCACACACATATACACTCTCTCACACTCACAAACCCCCACCCCAGACACATACACTCCCACACGCACCCCCTCACAGACTTAAGACACTTTACACTCACATACACACACATATACACTCTCTCTCACACTCACAACTCCCCAACCCAGACAGACAGACAGACACACACATACACACACAAAGACCCACATGCACACATATACATATATTTTGTGGGGTGAATTTGTACTTGCAGAGTTACATTGTACTTTGCTCAAAAACTGCATGAATTCATGTAAAACTCTGTATTCTCACTTTTCAGATTAGAATCAATCTAAAAATCATGGCATAGACAGAGAACACATGGGGCTAACACCTTCAACATATTGTCTAGCTAACACCAATTATTACAGTTAACCTAAGAATGCAAATTTTTTATAAAAAGGTTTTGTGATTTACACATGAAAGAAGTGAAACTATCATGGTATTCGAACAGATGAAAGACTCAACAGACAATCAAGGTATTTTTCAATGGCTCAGTGGTTAGCACTGCTGTCTCACAGCTCCAGGTACCTGGGTTCAGTTCCTGCCTCGGGCGACTATCTGTGTGGAGTTTGCACATTCTCTCCATGTCTGTGTGGGTTTACTCCTGGTGCTTTGGTTTTCTCCCACAATCCAAAGATGTGCAGGTCAGGTGAATTGGCCATACTAAATTGCCCATAGTGTTAGGTGCATTAGTCAGGGATAAATATAGGGTAGGGGAATGGGTCTGGGTGGGTTACTCTTCAGAGGGTTGGTTTGGACTTGTTGGGTCAAAAGGCCTATTTCCATGCTGTAGGGAATCTAATCTAATCCTTACAGTAGATTCCAGGATCCTACCCATGACCGACATTAAGCTAATTGGTCTGTAATTTCCCATCTTTTGCCCTACTCCCTTTTTAAACGGCTGTCACATTAGCGATTTTCCAGTCCTCTGGGACAGTCCCTGATTCTCGCAATTCATGAAAGATCACGACTAACACCTCTAATATCTTTTCAGCTTTCTCCATTAGAACGCTGAGGTGTAGTCCATCTGGCCCAGGGAATTTACCCACCTTCAAGCCATTCAGTTTTTCTAGCACCTTCTCCTTGGTGATGGCCACCATACTCAACTCTGCCCCCTCACTATTTTGAATTTTTGGGATATTACCCTTGTCTTCCACCGTGAAGACTGACGCAAAGTAATTATTCAGTTCCTCAGCCATTTCCTTGTTGCCTACTACTATCTCTCCAGCATCATTTTCCCAATGCCCAATGTCCACTTTTGTCTCTCTTTTGGCCTTTATGTATCTGAAGAACCTCTTACAGTTTTCCTTTATATTACTGGCTAGCTTACCTTCATATTTAATCTTCTCCCTCCTTTTTTTTGTTACCCTTTGTTGGTCCTTATAAGCTTCCCAATCCTCTGGTTTCCCACTACCCTTTGTCACATTATATGCTTTCTCTAGGACAAATATTCGGCACAACATCTGTGCTGTATTGTTCTATGTTCTCTTTTGCTTTTTCTAGTCAGCCATGTTGTCTCCTCCTCCCTGTACCGTGTTTCTTTTTTCCTCAGTATGAAACTGCTGTGTCTCCTGAATTACTCCCAGAAACCTCTGCCATTGCTATTCCACTGTCTTTCCTGCTAGGCTCCTGTTTCTTTTTGGGTGTTAGCTCAAAAGCTTCTCCCTGCCTTAATTTTCTTTGCACCCCTTTCTATTTCTCCAACTCTAGTTCTGCTCCATCTTTTTCAGCTTACTTCTAACTGGCTTTATATCCTGTTTGGACTCTTTTCTTCTTGAGAGAGTCTATTAACTTGGAAATCACAAAAGAGAAAGAAAACAGTTCTAAATATGAATGGTGATTCAATGAGGGATAGGTACAGATACTACTGTCATCATCAATATAGCAGTGGAAGACTGTAAAATGAATAATTTGCATCTTTCTCGTGACTGAGGAAGCAGTACAAAAAAAAAAGCCAAAAGGGATGATACTGTGAGATTTAATATGTTTGAATATGATGAAAAACAAATTAGTGAGTTTAAAGGCAGACAACTCTCCATAACCCAATAGTTTTCATTGCAGAGTACTAATAGAACTAGATCAGGAAGTTTCCAAAGAACTTGATATAGTGTCTTTGCATGAAACAAGTAGAAAGCTTACTCCACAGTTTTAGGTGGAGGTAGAGAGAAACACAATTAACTAACAAACTGCTTGTTTAACTTCAGCTGTGATTACTATAATCTATCAGCACACACAATCCTTGAGGTTATTTTTAGTCAATCTGTTCAGACACGTTATAACACACCACTTGGGCAGATGGGACTGGAACCCGGACCACTTAGCCCTAATTACCACTAATGTTACATGATTGGACAAGTGTTCTATCACAGAACAGACTTGTGTTGTAGATGGTGGGCTGAGCTTTGGAGAGTCAGAAAGTGAGTTACTCACTCAGAATTCTCAGCCCCTGAACTTGCAGCCACTGGAATTATACTTCTCATTAGAATTATAGATTGATTGGAGATCATTAAATATATTGAGTCTAACAACAACAACACGACTGATACATTTCACGATGTTTTTCTCTTTACAGTATTTATCATGCTGTTAAAGAATACGTACAGAGTGTGCTGTGCTACGGAAAATATTA
Organism: Chiloscyllium plagiosum; assembly: GCF_037043375.1. NCBI lineage: Eukaryota > Metazoa > Chordata > Chondrichthyes > Orectolobiformes > Hemiscylliidae > Chiloscyllium > Chiloscyllium plagiosum. The sequence continues at coordinate 61,150,797 of NW_028270161.1, forward strand.
AACATTATTTTACAAACACTGAGTACTCCGAATGCTAGAGTGGCTGATAAAATGACTGTCATACTTGCACATGTGGGGCCAGTGAGGGGGTAAAATGACAACCAAAGCTGAGTCAAATGATTGATCAAATTCATTTGATGATTTTGGGATTATTATACTCTAAAAGGATGAGCATAACCACATTATTAGAATAAAAGACATACAGGTTGCAGCGAAACCATACATTCCTACTTGACAGACAAACATAAAACGTGATGTCTTTGTGCACTTATTGCTCCAGCTGGTGGTAGCATTCATAATAGACACAGCTATTTTCTGGGTCTATAGATTGAAAGAAACAAAACTGGCCTTTAGTAGAGTAGAGTATGCTCTTCTTGTCGGATGTGGGAGTATAGGGACAGTTTACGGGTTGCTGAGGATTATATCTGCAATAAAAACCATTGGTTGCGAATCCTATCAGATCGAATGGATCGGTTGGAGATTTAGTTAGAGGCAATGAGGAATTTACAAAATCAAGGAGATGTGATGGATGGAAAAAGTCGCAGATACAGTCACATAGATGGATTAACTCCAGGAAAGGTAAGAGAGGTAGGCAGTTATCCTAGGATTATGTGGGAAGCTAGAGAGGAAATTGCAGTACCGTTGGCAATGATCTTCTCGTCTTCACTGGCAAAGGGGGTGGTACCAGGGGACTGGAGAGTAGCGAATGTTGTGCCCCTGTTCAAAAAAGGGAATAGGGATAACCCCGGGAATTACAGGCCTGTTAGTCTTACTTCTGTGGTAGGCAAAGTAATGGAAAGGGTACTGAGGGATAGGATTTATGAGTATCTGGAAAGACACTGCTTGATTAGGGACAGCCAGCACGGATTTGTGAAGGGTAGGTCTTGCCTTACAAGTCTTATTGAATTCTTCGAGGAGGTGACCAAGCATGTGGATGAGGGAAGAGCAGTGGATGTAGTGTACATGGATTTTAGTAAGGCATTTGATAAGGTTCCCCATGGTAGGCTTATGCGGAAAGTCAGGAGGCATGGGATAGAGGGAAATTTGGCCAATTGGATAGAAAACTGGCTAACCGGTCGAAGGCAGAGAGTGGTGGTAGATGGTAAATACTCAGCCTGGAGCCCAGTTACAAGTGGAGTTCCGCAGGGATCAGTTCTGGGTCCTCTGCTGTTTGTAATTTTTATTAATGACTTAGATGAGGGAGTTGAAGGGTGGGTCAGTAAATTTGCAGATGATACGAAGATAGGTGGAGTTGTGGACAGTGAGGAGGGCTGTTGTCGGCTGCAGAGGGACTTAGATATGATGCAGAGCTGGGCTGAGGAGTGGCAGATGGAGTTCAACCCTGCCAAGTGTGAGGTTGTCCATTTTGGAAGAACAAATAAGAATGCGGAATATAGGGTTAATGGTAGGGTTCTTAGTCAGGTGGAGGAACAGAGGGATCTTGGGGTCTATGTACATAGATCTTTGAAGGTTGCCACTCAGGTGGATAGAGTTTGTAAGAAGGCCTATGGAGTATTATCGTTCATTAGCAGAGGGATTGAATTCAAGAGTCGTGAAGTGATGTTGCAGCTGTACAGGACTTTGGTTAGGCCACAGTTGGAGTACTGTGTGCAGTTCTGGTCGCCTCACTATAGGAAAGATGTGGAAGCTTTGGAGAGGGTGCAGAGAAGATTTACCAGGATGTTGCCTGGAATGGAGAGGAAGTCGTACGAGGATAGGTTGAGAGTTCTCGGTCTTTTCTCGTTGGAACGGCGAAGGATGAGGGGTGACTTGATAGAGGTTTATAAGATGATCAGAGGAATTAGATAGAGTAGACAGTCAGAAACTTTTTCCCCAGGTACAACAGAGTGTTACAAGGGGACATAAATTTAAGGTGAAGGGTGGAAGGTATAGGGGAGATGTCAGGGGTGGGTTCTTTACCCAGAGAGTGGTGGGGGCATGGAATGCGCTGCCCGTGGGAGTGGTGGAGTCGGAATCATTGGCGACCTTTAAGCGGCATTTGGATAGGTACATGGATGGGTACTTAATCTAGGTTAGAAGTTCGGCACAACATCGTGGGCCGAAGGGCCTGTTCTGTGCTGTATTGTTCTATGTTCTATGTTCTATTAGTGAAGGAGCCTTCTGTGGTATCCCCATTTCAAGCAAGTATGCTTTTTGGAAACTGTACGAGGTGATGGATTCTAAGGGGAACGTAGCATGAACAGCCAAGTTTCTGGCATTGAGACTGGCTCTAATGCAATGAGGGGTATGTCGGGTTCCAAGAGATCAATTAGGTTAGGGGACTCTCTAGTTGGAGGTACAGAAAGAAGTTTTTGTGGCCAGCAGCGAAAAATCAGAATGGTGTGTTGCTTCCCTGGTGCCAGGATCAAGGATGTCTCAGAGAGGGTGCAAAATGTTCTCAAGGGGAAGAGAGGCCAGCAAGAGGTCAATGTACACATTGAAACCAATGACATAGGAAGGGAAAAGGTTGAGATTCTGAAGGGAGATAACAGAGGCCAAGAAATTTGGTGCTCTTCAGTATCTCCACACAAGAGCCGATGTCCAGCAGAGAATGCTCATTCAGTGACCTCCTGAAGTCACCAATAGACAATAGGTGCAGGAGTAGGCCATTCTGCCCTTTGAGCCTGCACCACCATTCAATATGATCATGGCTGATCATCCTTAATCAGTATCCTGTTCCTGCCTTATCTCCATAACCCTTGATTCCACAATCCTTGAGAGCTCTATCCAACTCTTTCTTAAGTGAATCCAGAGACTGGGCCTCCACTGTCCTCTGGGGCAGAGCATTCCACACAGCCACCACTCTCTGGGTGAAGAAGTTTCTCCTCATCTCTGTCCTAAATGTTCTACCCCGTATTTTTAAGCTGTGTCCTCTGGTTCGACACTCCCCCATCAGTGGAAACATGTTTCCTGCCTCCAGAGTGTCCAATCCTTTAATAATCTTATATGTCTCAATCAGATCCCCTCTCAGTCTTCTAAACTCAAGGGTATACAAGCCCAGTCGCTCCAGTCTTTCAGTGTAAGATAATCCCGCCATTCCAAGAATTGACCTCGTGAACCTATGCTGCCCTCCCTCAATAGTCAGAATGTCTTTCCTCAAATTTGGAGACCAGAACTGCACACAGTGCTCCAGGTGTGGTCTCACCAGGGCCCTGTACAGCTGCAGAAGAACCTCTTTGCTTCTATACTCAATCCCTCTTGTTATGAAGGCCAGCATGCTATTAGCCTTCTTCACTACCTGCTGTACCTGCATGCTTACCTTCATTGACTGGTGTACAAGAACACCCAGATCTCTCTGTACTGCCCCTTTACCTAAATTGATTCCATTTAGGTAGTAATCTGCCTTCCTGTTCTTGCCACCTAAGTGGATAACCATACATTTATCCACATTAAACTGCATCTGCCATGCATCTGACCACTCACCTAACTTGTCCAGGTCACCCTGTAATCTCCTAACATCCTCATCACATTTCACCCTGCCACCCAGTTTAGTATCATCAGCAAATTTGCTAATGTTATTGCTAATACCATCTTCTGTATCATTAACATATATTGTAAAAAGCTGCGGTCCCAGTACTGATCCCTGCGGTACCCCACTGGTCACTGCCTGCCATTCCGAAATGGAGCCGTTTATCACTACTCTTTGTTTCCTATCAGCAACTTTCAATCCAAGTTAGTACTTTGCCTCCAATACCATGCGCCCTAATTTTGCTCACTTACCTCCTATGTGGGACTTTATCAAAAGCTTTCTGAAAGTCCAGGTATTCTACATCTACTGGATCTCCCTCATCCATCTTCAGAGTTACATCCTCAAAAAATTCCAGAAGATTAGTCAAGCATGATTTCCCCTTCATACATCCATGCTGACTCTGACCTATCCTGTTACTACTATCCAGATGTGTCGTAATTTCATCCTTTATAATAGACTCCAGCATCTTTCCCACCACTGAGGTCAGACTAACTGGTCTATAATTTCCTGTTTTCTCTCTCCCACCTTTCTTAAAAAGTGGTACAACAGTAGCCACCCTCCAATCCGCAGGAACTGATCCCGAATCTATCGAACTCTGGAAAATAATCACCAACACATGCACGATTTCTCGAGCCACCTCCTTCAGTACCCTGGGATGTAGACCATCAACCTTCAGACCTAACAGTCTCTCCAACACCAATTCCTGGTAAATATAAATTCCCTTAAGTTCAGGTCCTTCAGCCACTGTTACCTCAGGGAGATTGCTTGTGTCTTCCCCAGTGAACACAGATCTGAAGTACCAATTCAATTCTTCTGCCATTTCTTTGTTCCCTGTAATATATTCCCGTTTCTGTCTTCAAGGGCCCAATTTTAGTCTTAACCATTTTTTTGCCTTTCACATACCTAAAAAAACTTTTACTATCCTCCTTTATATTATTGGCCAGTTTACCTTCGTACCTCATTTTTTCTCTGCGTATTTCCTTCTTAGTAATCTTCTGTTGTTCTTTAAAAGCTTCCCAGTTCTCCGTTTTCCCACTTATCTTTGCTATGTTATACTTTTTCTCTTTTAACTTTATATGTTTCTTAACTTCCCTCGTCAGCCACGGCCACCCATGCCTCCTCCTAGGATCTTTCTTCCTTTTTGGATTATACACAGAAATATCTGTCATTGTTCCTCCACTGTCATCCCTGCTAAGGTATTGCACCATTGAACTTTGGCCAGCTCCTCCCTCATAGCTCCATAGTTCCATTTATTCAACAGAAATATTGTCACTTCCGATTGTACCTTCTCCCTCTCAAATTGCAGATTGAAGCTTATTGTATTATGGTCACTACTTCCCAATGGCTCCTTCACGTCGAGGTCCCTGACCAATTCTGGTTCGTTGCACAATACCAGATCCAGAATTGCCTTCTCCCTGGTCGGCTCCAGCACCAGCTGTTCTAAGAATCCATCTCTGAGGCACTCCACAAAGTCTCTTTCTTGAGGTCCAATACCATCCTGATTCTCCCAGTCTACCTGCATGTTGAAATCCCCCATCTTTGTGACAGGCCAATTTCAGCTCCTGATTTAACTTATATCCGACATCCAGACTACTGTTTGGGGGCCTGTAGATAACTCTCAAGAGGGTCTTTTTACCCTTAGTATTTCTCAGCTCTATCCACACTGACTCTACATCCCCTGATTCTAGGACCCCCCCCCCGCGCAAGGGACTGAATATCATCCCTTACCAACATGGCCACCCCACCCCCTCTGCCCGTCAGTCTGTCCTTACGATAGCACGTGTAGCCTTGAATATTCATTTCCCAGGCCCTGTCCACTTGAAGCCACGTCTCAGTTATCCCCACAATATCGTATCTGCCAATTTCCAAAAGCTCAAGCTCATCCATCTTATTTCTAATGCTTCGTGCATTCATGTATAGTATTTTTAATTTGTTACTGCCCTCACTCTTCCCATTAACTCCTATTTCACTCAACCTTACAGCATGATCCCTTTCTGAGTTTTCTGCCTCATTGATACAGTTGTCTTTCTTGACTTCCCTTGTTCTAACTTTCCCTCCAATTTCCTTCTTAAATATTCAGTTTGTCCCCTCCCCCCGCTACTTCGTTTAAACGTAGCTGTGTTGCAGTAGCAAACCTGCCTGCCAGAATGCTGGTCCCTAACCTATTCAGGTGCAAACCGTCTCTCTTGTAGAATTTATGCTTACCACAAAACATACCCAGTGATCCAAGAATTTAAATCCTTGCTTCCTGCACCAGTTCCCCAGCCAAACATTCAAGTCCATTATCTCCCTGTTTCCGGCCTCACCAGCCCAAGGAACTGGAAGCAAACCGGAGATAACCAACTTGGACGTCCTGCTTTTCAGCCTTCTTCCTAGTTCCCGAAGTCCTGCTGTAGTATGTTCCTCCTCTTCTTCCCGACATAATTTGTGCCATGTACCACCACCTCTGACTCTTCACCTTCGTCCTTGAGGATTTCCTGCAGTCTGTCTGTGATGTCTTTAACCCTGGCACCAGGAAGGCAACACCCCATCCTTAAGTCCCATCTGCTGCCACAAAAACCCCGGTCAGTTCCTCTCACTATGGAGTCCCCTATTACCACGGCTCTTCCACTCTGTCAGACTCTTCCACTCTGTCTCCACACCAACTTTTGATTGACAGACCTGGCTGCCTCGCGGACTGGCAGTGTCATCTGTCTCTGTTTCCAAAAGATTCAACTTGTTCCTGACAGGTACTTCCGCCGGGGTCTCTTGCACCTGTCTCCTCTCTGCCTTGCTCATCGTTTGCTCTCTTCTGGTACGATTGGTGAAATAACATCACTGAAGGTCTTGTCCAGAAAGATCTCGTTCTCTCGGATGAGCCTAAGGTCCTCGAGTTCTTTCATCAGTGCTGCAATATGCTCTGTCAGTAGCTGAACGTGCACACACTTTCCATACTTATACAAGGCAGACACACCAGAGTCGTTGACCTCCCACATCAAGCACATAGCACACTGAACCAGCTTGGCAGTCATGTCTTCACCCTCTTCAACTGTGGCGTAATCACTTCACTCAACCTCCTTGTCAAAGACTCCTGAGCTAAAGCCTCACTCTTCAATCCACAGGATCTTCCTTGGACCCTCTTTTTGGGGCAAGTCTGCAGACTTTTAATTTAGGTTAGAGGAGGAGGATGGGAGGGAGGCCCTACTTTGTAGGACCTGGGGTCTAGAACACACCCACTCAAATAACAATCATTTACCTTTAGGTAAGGGGTAAGTGTAGGAGTATGGGTGGGTTGCGCTTTGGCGGGTCGGTGTGGACTTTTTGGACCGAAGGGCCTGTTTCCACACTGTAATGTAATCTAATCTAAAACAAATCTAAAAATTCTAATCTAATCTAATCTACCTTCCCGACCGTCTTTACGCTCTGCCTTCACTTCCGCCCAGCTCCCGCCGTCTCTTTCATTTTGTCCGCGTTCAGAGACAGGTTGTTGGCTCTGCACCAGTCTGTTAGCCGCTTCACCTCCTCTCTGTATGCTGACTTGTCATTCTTGCTAATGAGACCCGCTGCAGTTGTGTCACCGGCGAATGTAATCATATGGTTTGAGCTGTGCATCGCTGCACAGTCATGTGTCAGCAGGGTGAACAGCAGTGGATTGAGCACACAGCCTGAGAGGGCCTCTGTACTCAGTGTGATGGTATTGGAGATGCTGTTCCCAATCCGGTCTAACTGACTGAGGGCTCCCAGTCAGGAAGTCCAGGATCCAGTTAGATATACATTCAGACCCAGCAGACACAGGTTTCCAATCAGGTGAATGCAGAACTGAAGTCATGAACAGTAATCTGATGTAGGTATTCGTTTTTGTCCAGGTGGGCAAGCCAGATGGAGGTTGGTGGAAATGGCATCATCTGTTGAGCAGTTGGGACAATATGCGACCTGCAGGGTGTCCAGCGAGGGGGCAGTAGGGTGTTAATAGGTCTACAAAATCATGAAAGGGATGGGAAAGGTAGATAAAGATAAGCTTTTTTTCCCAGGATGAAGGATTCAATAAAGAGGTCACGCTTTCAAGGTGAGAGGTGAAAAGTTTAAGGGGGATACATGCGGCAAGTACTTTATACAGAGGGTGGTAGGTATCTGGAATGCGTTGCCAGCAGAGATGGTAGAGGCAGGCATGGGTAGATTCAATTAAGATCTGCCTGGACAGATGCATGAGCAGGTGGGGAGCAGAGGGATACAGATGCTTAGGAATTGGGCGACAGGTTTAGACAGTGAATTTGGATCAGCTCAGGCTTGGAGGGCCGAAGGGCCTTTTCCTGGTGAGGCATAGAACAATGTTCTTTGTTCTATGCCTCACCACAAGCCTCTTCATGATGATGGGTGTTAGTGCAACGGGGCAGTAGTTGTTGAGGCAGGAAACTGAAGACTTCTTCGGCATGGGGATGATGTTAGCGGCCATGAAGCACATTGGAACCATGGCGCAGCTCAGGGAGATGTTAAAGATGTCCGTGAGAACATCTGTCAGCATGTCAGAGCATCCTCTGAGCAGGGATGTTATCTGGTTCAGCAGCCTTACCTGGGTTGACTCTGCATTGGGTTTTCCTCACGTCAGCCATGGTAAGGCACAGCACCTGGTCACTGGGAGAGGGAGTGATCCTCCTCACTGCCACATCATTTCATGTCTTTAACCGTGCATAGAAGTTGTTCAACTCATCCAGGAGGGAGGCGTCACTAGCATAAGCAAGCGATGCTGTTCTGTGGTTGATTATGGGGGCCTGAATGCCCTTCCACATGCTCTGTATATCGTCGCTGTGCCCTTCCACATGCTCTATATATCGTCGCTGTCATGAAAATGGCTATGTATTTTCTGTGCCTGTGCATGCTTTGCCTCTTTAATGGCACAAGACAGACTGGCCCTCGCTATTGTTAGGGCTACCTTGTCATCTGCTCTGGTCCAAGGAATGAAAAGCTTAACATATGAGGAACATTTGAAGACTCTGGGTTTATACTCGACAGAGTTTAGAAGGATGAGGGGGATCTAATTGAAACATACAGAATACTGAATGGCCTGGACAGAGTGGATGTTGGGAAGATGTTTCTGTTGGTAGGAAAGACTCAGACCTGAGGGCATAGCTTAAAGGGAAGACCTTTTAGAATCGTCTTCAGCCAGAGAGTTGTGAATCTATGGAATTCATTGCCACAGTAGGCTGCGGAGGCCAGGTCATTGAGTATATTTAAAACTAAGATAGATAAGTTCTTGAGTATCAAGGCTTAATGGGAGAAAGTGGAAGAATAGCATTCGGAAAGATATCAGCCATGATTGAATGGTGGAGCAGACTCGATGGACTGAATGGCCTAATTTCTGCTCCTATGTCTTATAACTATAGGATTAAACAGCCCACTTGCTTGGCACATTTGAAAACAATCACTCCCTACTCTACCAATGCTTAGTAACAGCAATGTGCTCCATCTTCAAGGTGCACTGCAGAAATTCACCAAGGCTCCTACGACAGTACCTTCCAAACCCATGTCCACTATCATCTAGAAGGACAATGCCAGCAGACACATTGGTACACCACCATGTGCAATTTGTCTCTAAACCTACGCACCATCCTGACTTGGAAATAAATGGCCATTCCTTTTGAGTTGGTGGGTCAAACTCCGTGGAAGTCCCTCCCTAACAGCATTGTGTATACCTAGACTAATGGATTGCAATGATTCAAGGAGGAACTCACCACCACCATCACCAACTAGAGATGGACAAAAAAATGATGGTCCAGCCAATGACATCCACATCACTATGCCAGGCAGGTGGTGATGTTCCCATGCATTTGCTGCCCTTGACCTTCTAGTTGGTAGAGTTAACAAGTTTGGAAGCTGCTGTCTGAGATACTTAAGTGAGTTTCCTGCTGGCAAGATGGCAGATACTGACACTAAAGTGGGAGACCGTTACCAATGGCCATGACTTCTGGAGGGTGACTGCCTCAAAGGGAAGAGATGAACAGAATTTGAAAATTCAGCTCGATGAAGGAGATCCCAGAGAAAGCAGAGACCGATGAATCATGCAATGTCACCCCACTGTCGTCTTCTGAATCAATTGTGGCAGAGATTACCATGCCAGATGACCACAGGGGACTCCTACACCAGCTGCTCATGCTCACTATGTTTCCTGGTGGTCATCCAATGTTGTTTTGCTTATCTTGCCCTTACTTTTCATATGTCCAGCTCGCTAAACATGCTATCCATGATTTTCTCAGCCTCATAGATGCTCCACAGTGAATCCATCTGCAGCACTATCCGCTCCATGTTTTCGTCAGGAGTTGCAGCTGAAGAGATGTCACCATGGAGTCTGGAAGTGTCCCTGATTTCCCACATATTACAGAAGGAGCATTCCACCAGATTAAGTTCTCCTGCCATGTGATCTCTTACCAGCTACAAACAGTAAGTGGAAACAAATTATTCAACCCTACTCATTACTCGCAAAATCAGATTTCTCACTATCTGTCTATTCCATACAAATTACAAACCACAAAAATAAGGACTTTACACTCTGTCTCCCTCCTGATATTACTCACTCGGTCTCTAAAGCTGGTTCCTCCCCACCAGAGTTCCTCCTCCCGATTTAGCTCTACTCCACTCCACTGCTGCTCTAACTGAGCTCAATTCTTAGTTAATACTATCCTTAACTTTCTTAGTAAGTCATGAATGGATCTTCCTTGCTGAGACCTTGCTTTTCAATGAAATGTATTTTTGAACATTTTTGTTTCTTTAACCTCTTAGTCTATTTACTTGAGCCAACTGTCTTGCATTCAATTAGCTTTACCTCAGTTCAAGATTTTTCTTTGTGACTGGAGTATGCCACTTATGGTATGACCACTTTTTCCATCAAATCTTTGACTTTGATCTTATTAATCAACCCTGCCTGACTGCAAAATACTAGATCTAAAATAGTTTGATCTCCTAGTCAGTTCCCCAATGTATTATTCCAGAAAACTGCCATAAAACAGTTTGGTTCCTTCTAGGGAAGATTGCAGAGTTCTCCTGCCATATGATCTCTTACCAGCTACAAACAGTAAGTGGAAACAAATTATTCAACCCTACTCATTACTCGCAAAATCAGATTTCTCACTATCTGTCTATTCCTTACAAATTACAAACCACAAAAATGTCACTGGGCTACAATCCAGAAACCCAGGCTAAAGTTCTGGAGACAGATTCAAATCCAAATGGTAAATGGTGAAATCTAAATTCAATAGAAAATCTGGAATAAAAAAGCTGCCCGAATGGCAACCATTGTTGATTGTTGACTAATATCCTTTAGGGTTTATTAATATCCTTTAGGGAAGAAAATCTGCATCACTTATCGAGTCTGGCCTACATGTGACTCCAGACCTACAGCAATGTGACTGATTCTTAACTGTCCTCTGGGCAATAAATGCTGGCCCAGCCCATGGTGCCCATATCTCATTAACAAATATTGTAATTATTTAGTAAACACTACCAATACAGACACATCAAATTTACATTCAAAACCTTGAAAATTGAACATTCTGCAAGTGAAACAAATTTCAGAATTAATAATTCAGACAAAACTGGTGTAAGGATGAAGAATTTAATTTTATGAATGGAGCAATAACTCCGTATTCCTTTAAAAAAATTATTTGGTGGTTATCACTAATGAGATAACATTCTTTGGTCCTGCACACAGCTGCTATTATATCTAATAACAGTCAATGTTACACAGTTATGTAGAAGCAGTTTACATGAAAGAAAATATGAGCAAATTTTCAAGATCAAATTGAGTTTCCAGCATGCAAAGATCTATCATTCAAACATCTCAGGGAAAAAATTTATAACAATTTTTTCATCATACAAAGCATTGCATGTAAATACAATATTTATGTTAGCTCATCAATGTGTTGGCTTAATTTCTGAAATAACAATGTCAGAGTCGAGCAGTATATTGTAAGAGCAAAATATTATCAGGTTCAACTTCAGCCTAGTTAAAACCATTGTTACTTCTTAAAATAATTCACCTTAAACCAAATTGCATCTTTTTTCAGTACATAAGGGAATATTTATAACAGAAAATTAATGCAGAGTAATAAAATACCACTATTTTCACTTAAAACTGATAGGGCTGAATCATTAGAATGCCATGCCAGTTCACCCTTCGATACCTTGCCCCAGGAGCTCTGTAAATCTTCCACTGCAGTGCAGAATCATTGTTGGAAGCCAAGCCATACTTCCTTCCTACAACACTAACTGCCAGTATTACAGGTTCCAAAGTCCTAAAGGCACTTTGACAAGATATGGAGAGAAGGTGAGTGTGCAACATAGATGGGTGGATAGTTGAGGGACTAGGCTATCAGGTGGGTGAGGAGGTAAGGTGACAGGGGGTGAATGTATATACAGTGTGGGTTAAGAGAAAAGTCAGATCAGATCATGGCAGCCGGGTGATGTGGATATTCAGGGAGGTCATGTTAAAGTCATGTGGAATCAGGTCAGAGGTGAGTCAGGGGTTGAGTCACTTTTATGGTTACATAGGCTCCACAGCAGATTTAAATCCCTTTAATGTTTCCTGGGTAACCATTCAGGTATAAGAATCAGAACCCTCAGTTATACCTTACACTAATAGAATTTAAACTTCCTGGGTAAATCTCTCATAGTCAATGCATTCAGACTTCTGAGGAGCCCTGTATGGAATCTGTTAGGGCACTAGATTGCAATGATCATCTTCCAGTTGGGAGATCTGGGCTATATTTTCAGCTTTAAAACTGACTGAAAATTTGACAAATGACTAATTCTAAATCCTTGTTCCAATCAATTGCTCTCCCCTCTTGGTAGTAGCAAAGATTTCAGTCCTGGGGCTTAACGTTTATTTGTGCTTGAAATGAACTACATTTCTGAATTTCTGAAAAAGATTGGTCCTGATTTCCAGTGAGATTGTGGATATACAGGTATTAACAGAACATATTTAGATAACCAAATATCAATCAAGAAAGAATGATATATGACAGGTACAAGATTGGTTCACAAATCTATCATACGCTGCCCGATATTTCTAGCCAGCCAGCTGTGACACATTTGTTTCTACAAACATATTTAAAAAACTGATATAATTCTAAAGCCAATTTGTTACTCACATCAATTTTAAGATTTCCCAAACGTTACCACAGATATCTATTTTCATTTTAAAATTTGTATCAACTTTACGTATAACAGAATAAACCAAATTTATAGAGCTGTATGACTTGTACACAAATAATGCAGTTTGACCCTTTTCAATGACATCTGTCATCATGTCCCCAGCAGTTCATAATATTTGCTCACTCCTATAGATCCTCTCCTTGAATATATTTGTAAACTTATTATCTTGAAAGATTAATCATTGTTCAATGTTTTATGTGTGTACACCACACAGACATGCTATGCCCATGTAACATATTAATATTGAGTATCACTTCAGTTTTAGTTAGCCAATGAACCACATAAACTCTAATATATAATGTGAGAAACGAACAATTCCTTATAGTGAAAGGATTTTGATTTTGAAATTTCATTTTTAAAAAGTAACAAAACCTATCAAGGGTTTTTCTAGTATTATGCTCTGTACAATAACAAAGTAATTCTATAATCCAGAAAGCTCACAAATCACCTGCTGAAAGCAGCTATATCGATATTGTAACTCAGTAGCCCTGGGTTATGGAAGAATAAGAAGTAACTACACCATCCTGTCTAGGGCATATGTCACTTCTTTTTTCAGCAGCATCTTGGCACTCTGTCCCTGTAAAGTCTATGAACTGTAGTGCTTCAAGAAGATGACCCACTTCTCAGGGTTAGGGATAGAACATGCTATCCTTGCTTGTGAAACCCAATACTAACAACAGTATGAAGTCTCACTGTTGCCTCCTGTTGGTGCAAACTTTTCTCCACCCATAGAGTGATGAGCCTGCAATATTCTCTACCATAGGAAGTGGTTGGAGCTAAATCATTGCATTTTCACAAAGGAATTAGATTAGTTCTTAGGGTTAAAGGGATCAAAGAGTATGGGTGAGAAAGTGGGAACAAGGTACTGAGTTTGATGAACAACTGTGTTCATACTGAACTATGGAGCAGCTAAAAAGGCCAAATTACCTACTCCTGCTCCTATTTTCTAAGAGAAGCTCGTGCAGTTGCATCACATCTCAGACAGTTGAGTACAAAAATCTAACCTGGCACCTCAGTGACCTTGGTGATGGGAAAGATTTTTGAAACAATAACTAATAATGAAACTGATAGTCACTTGGGCAAATGTGGGTTAACAACAGAAAGCCAGCTTAGATTGATTAAGTGAAAAGTGATCTGGTTAAAACTGACTTCCAGACAGCATTTGGAAAGGTGTCACATAAAAGGCCCATTAGCTAAGCTGCAGCCCATGGATTGTGAGGCATGGTGGTAACATGGGTATAAAATAGGATGTGGCAGAAAAGAAAGCAATGTTGGAAGGTTGATTTTCATGCTGGAGATAGATAAGACTAGCATTCCAATGGAGTTGGGACCCCTGCTTTTCCTCATAATAAGTTCATGATCGAGACTTGGGTGGATAGGGCACAATGTTAAAAATTGAGAATGATACAAAAATTGGAAATGTGAAATATGTGGAAGATAATGATATGCCTGAGGGATAGGCAAATGAAAAGTGAAGTGGTACATTTTGATATGAAGAGCAAGGAGGGGAGATGTAAAATAAAGAATATTCTTAAAGAGGGCACAGGAATCTTAAAGGCACAAATCATTGAAGGTAGCAAAGAAGGTTGATAAAACAGTTGATATTGCATTTGGGATTCTGGCCATCATAAATATGGGCATTGAGTACAAAAACAAAGAAGTTAGGGTAAACCTGTAAAGATTGGTGCATCTCGATGCTGAAACATTGTGTCTATTTCTGTGTACCTAGAGTTCTTTCTCAGGCATGCCACCTGAGAAACAATCAAGGGTAGTTTCTGTAAATATCATTATTTAATGTCTGATTTCTTGGACCCCTTTGAATGTAACAATGAGAAGTTTGAAACATTAGGACTTTTCTTTGCTGTTCGCTCCTTTTTTTGTAAGTTATTACTGTTGTACAATAATGTATCATCATCACTGACCCACGTCTTACTCACTTTGTAGTTCCTTCTGGAGCTGAGGGGGCTATAAACTCCGGACGTTTTTTCAGTACAAGCCTTATTGTTTTGGGGTGTTATCTGTTGAGAAACAACACTTACTGGAAAGAGAGATTTTTATTGTGTGGTGGAACAGTGAAATGGATGGAAAGGACCACTTTTGGCAATATATGAACACCTCAGAGTACGGATTCTGACATGGAAGAAAAGCAAAATTCACAAAAACAACATGGTGGTCGTCCATTTCTGAAATGTTCAACATTGAAGATTTATGTAAAATCAGTTATTAGTGTTGAACATCTTTCGAAATTAGGTAAATATATTGCAAATCTAAAAAGCAGAAGCTGGGAACAGTTAGCAGGTCAGTCGCATTTGTTGACAGAAAGAGTTGACATTTCAGTTTACAGGTTCATTATAGAAATTGTCTCACCTGTGATGTGAGTTCTGACCAGTGCTGTAAGTATCAAGTGAAGAAATTCAATGAAGTGCAGGTAAATGGCAGGAGTAACTACGACTCTCTTTGTGGTGAGGTCTCTCCAGGGAGTCATGCCTGAATACTTATCATTGTGGGAGTTTTACCGCTTTTTTTGTATGTTGCAACAATAGGTCAAACCTCCATGTTGGTTCCCACTGGAAACAGCAACAGTTTCAGCAATTAGCTGGCTAACAGACCTCAGAAGAATTGAGACGGCTGTTTGATCCACCTGGATCACAACATTGCACCCTTATGATGTCAGCCCCAAAAATCAGCATTAGGATGGAAGGAAGGTTCAATGGACCTACTTAAGTCCAGCTGGGCCACTTCCTGAGAAAATAACTGCCCTGCAGGCTCATCAGTGGTGGTGACCTGTGAAAAATGTAGTAGCCACATTAGATCCAAGTTGTTCAGCGACACTGGAAAGGTTTCTACCTCAAAACAGACCAAGGAGATTGTCTGTCTCACATGTCTCAAGCCTTTCAGCTCCTATCTTAAATTGGTACCTAGATATGGGCTTGAGGATCTACTAGTTTCAATAGATTAGATTAGATTAGATTCCTTACAGTGTGGAAACAGGTCCTTCGGCCCAACAAGTCCACACCGCCCCGCCGAAGCGCAACCCACCCATACCCCTACATTTACCCCTTACCTAACACTACGGGCACTTTAGCATGGCCAATTCACCTGACCTGCACATCTTTGGATTGTGGGAGGAAACCGGAGCACCCTTTAATAGATAATGATAAATCCATTAGAGAAGAATCCAATCAGGCTGCCCCCCGTTTGGACACTAAAACTATTATTAGAACTCAAATCTTCTACAGAAGTGCTAATAAAGAAATGGACAAGACAGTTTTAGCTTATGTTAATGATGAGGAAACCCAGGTAAGACACCCATTACAGAACTTAGAATTATCTCCCCAACATACAACAGAAATTCTGTTAGTGTGGTAATAATATAAAATCCTGTCGATGGGTCGTTTTATACCACGTCTTACTCCCTTCTTCCCACAATGGGTGCTTCTTGTACTCATTCGACTAAAAAACATGGCATTAAAAATATTTGCACTAAGTGCTCTAAACGTGATCAGCCTGGTGAGTACTAGACCATCACTTGTCATTATGCCAAATGTAATAAAGATCAAAATAACAGAAAAGTAGGAGCTTTCACCTGTTTCAACTGTGATTTACTTAGCTATCATATCTAAAATAGGTCTTGGCCAGCACAAGAGGCATAAACATGCTGACCTTAGAAATCAAAAATGTTTAGAATTCAAAATCAGGCAGAAGAGTCAGAGGAAGAGACTAGGCTCCTTCGTAAACATGAACAACAATTTAAAGGGAGCTCTGGTATCAATAAGAAAATTGCGAGTAAAAGGCCCAAGCAAATTTCAGACAAGAGAAGAACTTTACAAAAGATAGATACTAAGCCACTAAACCCAGCTCCTGATACGCCTTTAAAGAACATGAGTGAAGAAGAAGCTGATGAAGAAGTACATCAGATTGAGTTCCCTCTAATTACTAGTAAAACTATTCAAATATCTGCCTGTATCACCAAACATCAGGACATAGACAATCAGCTCCTACAGGCAGAAGAGCTAATTGACAAAGAGAGAGATTCGGAGGTGAGAAGGCTAGGATTAGAACTTAATCAATGTATTACAGATCATTACAACTAATTAATTAACTGGAAAGTGACTTCAAGAAAGGATAGTAATAGCAAGAAATGACAACACGGGCAAATAGATTGTAAGGAAAAGAAGTGTGATCAGAATAATGGAGCTTGGATATGCAGTTAAGGAGGCTCTATTTATGGAAGTCCAATTACCTGTATTATATAAAACCAACAGAAGTCAGGTTGTCCATCAAATTATTGGGGCTCCAACAATTATCCCAATCCTCTATCGAAAGAAGAGTTGGAAAGGTAACTTTTCGCCAAGTTATCAGTAAGTATGAGCAAATTCAAATCTTATATTGGCCAGAGGGACATGAACCAACTGATGCAACCCACAGAGATGATTTGGAGATGCCGGTGTTGGATTGGGGTGTACAAAGTTAAAAATCACACAACACCAGGTTATAGTCCAACAGGTTTAATCAGAAGCACTAGCTTTTGGAGCGCTGCTCCTTCATGAGGTGGTTGTGGAGTTATAAGATTGTAAGACACAGAATTTATAGCAAAAGTTTACATGGTGATGTAACTGAAATTATATATTGAAAAAAAACCTGGATTGTTTAAGTCTCTCATCTGTTACAATGACCATGTTGGTTTCAGTTCTTTCATATGTAAATAGCAAAACCTTTTTTAAAAGTTACATTCTCAAGTGAACTTTAAAAATTGGTGTCTATCAGCCCAGATAATGTATTGAAAGTGTGAACTCCCATGTGTGATACTGTCTGTGCCACAATGTTTAGACTGATTCAATTCTAAAAAAATGAATTTACAGAATCTTACATGGATTCATGCAGTTTTTTTAGCAAAGTACAATGTAACTCTGCAACTAAAAATTCACCCCACAAACATATTTTTGTATGTGTGCACGTATGTGTGTGTGAGAGAGTGGGTGCATGTGTGTGATTGTGAGTATAAATGGGTATAAGCCTGTGAGAGGGTGCACGTGTGTGTGTCGGAGTGTCTGTGTGTGTATAGTGCAATGGGGTCACCTGTAGTGTGACATGAACCCAAGGTTCCCGGTTGAGGCCATCCTCATGGGTACTGAACTTGGCTATCTGCCTCTGCTCGGCCACTTTTCGTTGCTGCCTGTCCTGAAGTCCACCTTGGAGGATGGTCACTCAAATGTCCCGAACGCTGAAGTGTTTTCCGACTGGGAGGGAACATTCCTGTCTGTTGATTGTTGTGCGGTGCCCATTCATCCGTTACCGTAGCCTCTGCTCGGTCTCACCAATGTACCATGCCTCAGGGCATCCTTGCCTGCAGCATATGAGATAGACAATGTTGACGGAGTCGCATGAGTACCTGCCACGTATATGGTGTGATGTGTCCCCACGCATAACTTGCAGAGTTACATTGTACTTCGCTCAAAAACTGCATGTAAGATTTTGTAAATTCATTTTAGATTACTTACAGTGTGGAAACAGGCCCTTCGGCCTAACAAGTCCACACCGACCCGCCAAAGCTCAACCCACCCAGACCCATTCCCCTACATTTACCCCTTCCCCTAACACTACAGGCAATTTAGCATGGCCAATTCACCTAACGTGCATGTTTTTGGGCTGTGGGAGGAAACGGAGCACCCGGAGGAAACCCACGCAGACACGGGAAGAATGTGTAAACTCCACAGAGTCAGTCGCCTGAGGCGGGAATTGAACCCGGGTCTCTGACGCTGTGCGGCAGAGATTTTTTAGATTAGAATCAGTCTCAACATTGTGGCACAGACACTATCACATAGGGGAGCTCACATTATCTGGGCTGACAGGCACCAATTGTTAAAGTTCACTTGAGAATGTAACTTTTTGAAAAAAAAAGTTTTGCGATTTACATATGAAAGAACTGAAACCAACATGGTCATTCTAACAGATGAGAGACTTAACAAACAATCCAGGTCTTTTTCAATATATAATTTCAGTTACACCACACTGTAAACGTTTGCTATAAATTCCGTGTCTTACAATCTTATACTCCACAACCACCTGATGAAGGAGCTCCGAAAGCTAGTGCTTCCAATTAAACCCATGGGACTATAACTTGATGTTGTGTGATTTTTAACTTTGTAAACCCATATAGAGAGAGAGAGAGAGAGATTAACACAGCAAGAGAAGCGACTCCCTCAGAGACAGCTCCTGTTCCCGATGGCATGAAGCAAAAAGATATCCTAGTAATTTATGCAAGGGCTGCCATGCATCTCCCCAGGTTCCTTTCTCTATGGCTAAAATCAGCTGTGACTCTAGACTCCCTCCAAGTCAGCAGACAAAGACAGCTTAAGAATTATTGACAACTGGAGGCCAATCACAAATGGAATGATTTTACTTCAACTTTTCATCTAATTCATGGCCAAGAGGCTGAGGGAGGCATGGAATCAAGATTTAGACAAAAGGGATTCCTAGCAATAACCTCCAGCTGCAATGTGAATATCACTATTTTAGAGAATATCATTAAAGCAGCAAAAAAAAAGGAAGGATCTTTCAATTGTTTTTATCAATTTGATTTAGGCCTTTGATTCAGTAGGACATAAGCTATATTTTCTAATGCTTGGGGCAGCATGGTGACTCAGTGGTTAACATTCTATTTTACCATCTTTAAGTAAGTCTAAGCATTTTACTATTTTAATTAATTTTAGTAATTTTAGTCAATAAAGTTTAATATTTTATTCAAGTATGTAAAGGTGGAGGGTAATACAGCAGTGTTATTGTTTGCTTGCACTAATCAACATGTCAAATGATGTTAATGTTTTCGGACTATTATCTAACCAGGTGGTGCTGCCTGGCTTCACAATCCCTTTGTATAAGATCTCTACGCTTGGTGAAAAGCCTTTTATGTCCTTTTACTGTTCTCTTTAATACCGTAACTGTGGGGTAGCTATAAATAGCTAAAACCAGGCAGATGCACTTAAATTTAAATGCCTTAAAATAGCCAAATGCCTCGTTACCTAATTAGTGACACACACGAATGGATGAACAAAATTTCTACTGTCCCTACCTACTATCTAGAAAACCGCAGCCAAGGAAACGGGCTTGTCAGAATTAGCAGGGAAAGAAGACCCTGTTGAACTTATCTCTAGTCTGGTACTGTAAAAAGACATGATAGGTGTGGAATAAGTGCAAGGCCTTGGCTGCCCGTAAAATCCCACTATTATCGTTTACTTACCCGGTGAGATGGGGAGCCAAGCCCTGAGAGACTGTCGCCTCTGATCAGAAGTGCCCAGGCGCAACCCGCTCCAGTGACAGTGGCAGCTGGCACGTTTGACTGGGGCGATACACCTGTCACACTGTAACAAGGTGATCTCAAGGAGGACAGAAACCTCACGTGGAGCAGAAAGGCGAAAGCTAGTTTGATCTTTATTTTCGGCATAAGTACAGAACTTGAAAGTGGGGCTTCACGATCCTTCTGACTTTTCACGTTTTAAGCAGGAGGTGTCAGAAAAGTTACCACGGGGATAACTGGCTTGTGGCAGTCAAGTGTTCATAGCGACATTGCTTTTTGATCCTTCGATGTTGGCTCTTTCATTGTAAAGCAACATTCATCGAGCATTGGATTGTTTACTAACTAACAGGGAATGTGAGCTGGGTTTTGACCTTTGTGACACAGGTTAGTTTTACCTTACTGATGATGTGTTGTTGTAGTAGTAATCCTGCTCAGTACGAGA
Source organism: Chiloscyllium plagiosum (assembly GCF_037043375.1). Taxonomy (NCBI): domain Eukaryota; kingdom Metazoa; phylum Chordata; class Chondrichthyes; order Orectolobiformes; family Hemiscylliidae; genus Chiloscyllium; species Chiloscyllium plagiosum. The sequence continues at coordinate 61,171,188 of NW_028270161.1, forward strand.
GGAACCACATGTTCAAACATTCATTGTATGTGCTTGGCTGGGGAGCCAATGGTACAAAGTTACTAACTGTGGTATTGTTACTGAACAAGTGTAAGTTAGAATTCCACCTAAACATAACGATATCCTTGTGCCTCAGATTATTAGTTAGCCTGGAAATAACAGACTCCGGTCGGTGTATATTGCTGCTTGATTCAGAGCAGAAGCGTGGTTAGACAGGCGCCACCTCTGTCTCCTGAACGTACAGCATGTTTGTGGGGAGCTTGGTGCTAAATAATGATGACCTATTCTGACTGAGGATTTTGTATGTAGCAGAGTAGCTACCTCACTATGATCTACTGAAAGTTAACCCTCGAGCCAAACTTTTGTTTACCTAATGTCAGTGGTGGGGAATCTGTTGGACAAGATACTGAGAGACAGGATTTATTGATATTTGGAAGCAAATGGCCTCGTGAGTGATAAACAGCATGGATTTGCGTGGGGAAGGTCATATCTCACCAACTTGATTGAGTTTTTTTGAGGTGACAAAAATGATTGCTGAGGGAAGGGCAGTGAATGTTGTCTACTTTAGTAAGGCATTTGATAAGGTACCTCATAGCAGGCTGGTACAAAAGGTAGAGTCTGATGGGATGTGGAATATTCTGGGTATATTCTGGGAATATTCGGGTATCCCTGATGAAGGGCGTTTGCTCGAAACGTCGATTTTACTGCTCCTCGGATGCTGCCTGAACTGCTGTGCTTTTCCAGCACCACTCTACTCCAGAATCTGGCTAGATGAAGATAGAACTGGCTTGGTTATAGAAGACAGAGAATAATGGTTGAAGGATTCTTTTCAGAATGGAGACCAGTAACTAGTGGTGTTCCGCAGGGATCAATGCTAAGACCTTTGTTCTTTGTAACATGTATAAATGATCTGGAAGAAAGTGTAGGTGGTGTGATTAATAAATTTGCAGATGACACCAAAATCAGCAGAGCTGCGGATAGTGAGGAGGATTGTCAAAGGGTACAGTGCAAATTTGGCAGGGAAATGGCAAATGGAGTTTAATCTGGAAAAATGTGAACTGATACATCTTGGAAGGTCAAATTCAGGTGCGAATTATACAATAAATATCAGAAGCCTTACAGAGGGATCAATACAGGTGGATTAGTTGTCAAGAAAGCATATAGCACACTTGCCTTTATTGGCCAGGGCATTGAATATAAAATTTGGCAAGTTATGTTACAGCTACATAAAACTTTGGTTAGGCCATATTTGCAATATTGCATGCAGTCTGGTCACCACATTACCAGAAGCTTTGGAAAGGGTGCAGAGAAGGTTTACCAGGATGTTTCCTGGTCTGGAGGGTTTTGGGTATGAGGAGAGGTTGGATAAACTCTGATTGTTTTCACTGGAAAGACAGAAGTTGAGGTGTGACCTGATAGAGGTTTACAAAATTGAGAGTTATAGACAGGATGGATAGTCAGAGGCTTTTTCCCAAGGTAGAAAGTTCAACTACAAGAGGGCACAAGTTCAAGGTGAGAGGGGAAAGTTTAGGCAAGTGGTGTGGGGAAATGTTTTCACATGTAGTGAGGTGGATACTTGGAACACACTGCTAGTGTGAAGCAGGAAGCAGGAAGGTGTATCTTGATAGACACATGGACAGGAGGCAAACAGAGGGATAGAAACCCATATGGGCAATAAATAGCAGGTTTAAATAAGGATCAGGAAATGGTGCAAGCTTGGTGGGCTGAAGGGCCTGTTCATGTGCTGTATTGTTCTTTGGAATCCTAACTGTCCCTGTCATCTCTCATGAACATTACCTGATCTGTTTATGTGATTCAGCATCTTCTACTCTGAAGTTGCAAAATCTGTCAGCCAATTAATTTATTACGAAATCACATTACTCCAGACATGGAGCAGGAAACATATATTCACAGTGGGCTAATAACCTACTTTCCAATTTCTTTTCTATAATAAAAAATTATATTGAAATCAAGTTTGAATGGAAGACACAAGACCATATTGTCATCATTTCAATAAAGAAAAGATCATTTACCAAATTTTAACAATTGAAGTACTAAATATATCAGTTAAAAATGAAGAATAATTATGATTTTAAAAAATGGGCCTCCTTTGGTTTTTAGTACAAAAATGGGCTGGAGTATTTGCCAGGTTAAATCTAGCCAATCTCCTTCTAAAACAGATAATAAAAATATAATTTAAGAAACTTCTCCACCAAAACCTAAAACAATACTCAATCAAACAAATGCACCAATGTTCAAAACAACGCAACTATAATTACAACTCGTGATTTGGAATGAGAAATTAAGTCAAATTCCAGGTAGAATCAGGAAAAGTCATGAATGCTTTTGCTGAAATATATTTCAACAAAACGCTGCATTAAAATTTCAGAATTTAAGAAAACCATCTTATCAAATAAATTACTCTGGTAAATGGATCTTACATCTTAATACCAGAATCAGCTTGAGTGTTACAGATACATTTGATAAATACATCAGAAGCTCTAAAATATTGCATCTCACACCAAGCTCAGATTAAGTTTTTGGCTCAATAGTTTGTCTCGTATGGTAATAATCTCACCTCTGGGGCAGATGTTTGGGGTTTCAAACCATGGCGTGGATTGCAGTCCTGTAGGTTTGCTGCATTTTTAGTTGCTTTTCAGAAATATGTTAAACTAAGGCCTGTAGGACTAAAGGAATAGATGCAATGTGTACTCTGCTTATTAATTTTTAAAAACTATGGGATCATGCTGAGCAAAACACGACTTCTGTATTTGCTCACCCATCTTTGACAGCTGCACTTCAAATTTAATCTGTTGTTTTACGTGTTTCCAGAACGCGTAATAATCAGATGCTTTACAATAAAGGTTCTTTTTCTTCCTAAAAGGCAAATTAAGCAAATTCATTTTCTGGAAAACAATTTAAAACTGTGAAGTTGAAATCATGCCCCATTCATCCCCAAACACAACCCTTAACTTTAGACAGTCAACATTTTCTTCCTCCAATCACATCATGAGGTGACTTCCAGATGATAAGATATCCACAGTGAGAACTCAGCATCCAAGAACCTTAGTCATTAGAGTGGTGCTGGAGTTGTAGTCAAATCTTGAGAATATACAATATGATAGTTCTTACAGTTTTTGCTCCCACACACCAGGTATCTTCACTTGCTTGCTTTCAAAAGCTCCCAATTCGTTAATGTAACAGGAAACATTTGGCAACCATTAGCTATCAAGGCAGTACCATTCTGTAAAGTTACCTGATATCACCTAATTTAAAAAAAAAAATTCAAACCGAATGCCATTCAGCCAAAGCTACTGTATAGAATGAGACGGGTACTGCCCTGGACGAGGCTTCAACTTGTATACACTATAAAAGATAGAAAGCAATGTTACTAGATTGTCAGTTAAAATCTGAAATAAAGTACACCTTTTACTGACTGAATTACTAACACAGGTGACAATGTACTATGCTACATTATTTTAAAATATTTAAAGAATATGAACTCAATTTTATGGCAGACAAACAGACTTGCATTTTGTATAGCATTTTTCATAACTGAAACATGTCTCAAAACACTCTACTGCCAATGAAATACTTTTGGAAGTGTAGTTACCATTGTAAGAAACAAATCAGCTAAGTTGCATTCAAGCAAACTCCTGCACATTTCAATGCGATCATTTAGGCAATCTCGTTCTCATGGTATCAGATTGAGGGATGAATATTGGCCAGGATACTTCCCTACTCTTCTTTAAGATAGTTCCATGGGATCTTTTATATCCATGAAAAATGAATGGAGCCATTGTTTAATGTCTCATCCAGAAGACAGAATCTCCAATGTTCTGATGCTCCCTCAGTACTGCATTATGGTATCAGCTTTGATTCTTATCAAGTTCTGGAATGTGGAACTTGAACCCAGAAACTTGTGATTTCAGCAGCCACTAACTGTTGAAGCAATGTTAATTTTAGAAAGATAAAACCAATATCAATGCTGACAATCTGTTGTTGAACCAGTGAGGTAAATGGACTTAGAGCAAAGAAACAGTGAACACAGTATTCTAAAAAGTTTCATTGTTCATTTTAACATTCAGAAATTGTTGCAAAAAAGTATACATACCTTTGAAGTACCGATGAGTGTCCTAATCGGAGGAAGCTATCGAGTACTGCAATTAGGATGCAGTGTGGAAAACCACAATTGGGAGAAATTGTTGATCACTGTGATTGGGGGAATATTGTTGACCACCACATTTTTAGGGATACCATGAGCTGGACTTACAAGAATTTACATAAATTCTTAGTCACAATATAATACACTCTTACAGAAGCTGATTATTTTACATTTAAACTTTATTTTTAAAACCAAGGTTTACCATAGATGGCTTTGTTCTCCAATGCATGATAGAAGATGTGCTTCTCCAGATATGTAACATGGCCGGTATTACAATTTTTTAAAAAGGTTTTGCACACAGAAGAGAGGGTGAAAGGTAACCTTAACATTGGGCAAATAAAAAGCAACTACACTCAAATCAGCCACTGTTCTATATCATGCCCAATCATGCTCCACTGACCTCAATGGAAGTTAAAAAGCAATTTTGATATCACATAAAAGTTAGATTTTAGGTACAGCAGGTAATTAGGAAGGCAGATGTAACATTGGCCTTAAGTGCACAGGGACGGAGGATAGAAGGAATATAAAATTACTGGAGAACCTGAGCAGGTCTTACACCACCAGTGGAGGTGCCGGTGTTGGACTAGAATGGACAAAGTTAAAAATCATACAACACTAAGTTATAGTCCAACAGGTTTATTTGGAAGTACAAGCATTTGGAGTGCTGCACCTTCGTCAGGTAACTAGGGGGACAGGATCATAGGACATAGCATTTATAGCACAAGATCAAAGTGTCATACAACTGATGCGATGTATTGAACAACTCTAGATTGCTGTTAAGTCTTTAATCACTTGGAATGAGGAGGTAGGTCTTGATTGATTAATATGTAAATCCCAGAACTTCTTTCAATCACAGTCGCAAGGTAACTTAAGGTTTTATGAGAAAAGATTACAGCTTGCTCAGACAATGCATTAAAGGTGTGAGGTTAGAGCCTGTCTGTATCCCAAACTTGAGTCAGATTGCTTCCATTTCCAAAGTAGGAAGTTCTAAAATGTCACATGGACTGACTACCTACAGATTGTGTGCTTTTTGAACAAAAAAATCTGCAAATACAAATTCACCCCATAGACTTCTGTGTGTGTGTGTGTGTGTGAGAGAGAGAGAGAGAGAGACAGACAGAGAGAGAGTGTGAAATTGTGTGTGTGTACGTATGTGCGTGAGAGAGGGAGAAAGTTTGTGTGTGCGCATGTGAGAGTGTGTGTGTATGTGTTTGTGCGTGCTTGATAGCGTATGCACGAGTATGCTCAGCGACCCTGCATTGTTGCATCTCCCCAAGTCTGTCTTGGAGAACAGTCACCCGAAGATCTGAGGCCGACTGTCCTTAAAGCTGAAGTGTTCCCCGACAGGGAAGTACTGGATGACAAAGGGTACCCAATTGGTCGTATCCTGTGTCTGTCTCCTGAGGAAGTCATTACGGTTTCTCGCTGTGGCACATCAGAACTGGCGATCCATGAGTATCCTGTTCTTATAAGGGCGCCTTCAGCACCTTTAGGTGTCCGTTGCATTCCTCCTCATTTGAACAGATTCTGTGTACGTGTAGGGCTTGTCCATAGAGGATGGCTGTTTTAATATGTTTAGTGTGGAAGCTAGAGAAGTGCAGCATCATGAGGTTATCCATGGGCTTGCAGTAGAATGAGGTACTGAGGTGCCCTTGATGGAGATGTGTGTGTCCAAGAATGAGACTGATTCTAAAGAGTAGTCCATGGAAAGTCTGATGGTGGGATGAAACTTGTAGATATCACTGTGTAGTTGTTTCAGTGACTCCTCACCTTGGGGCTAGAGGAAGAAAATGTCATCAATGTATTTGGTGTATAATGTTGGTTGGCGAACCTGTGCAGCAAGGAAGTCTTGTTCGAACTGGTGCATGAAAATGTTGGCATATTGGGGTGCAAATTTGATCCCCATGTTTGTTCCGTGTGTCAAATTAGTTGTCAAAGAATTAGTTGTCAAAGATGAAGATGTTGTGGTCAAGGATGAAGTGGATGAGTTGTAGGATGGTGCTTGGAGATTGGCAGTTGTTGGTTTTGAGTACTAAGGCTGTTGCAGCAATGCCGTCATCGTGGGGGATGATGGTGTAAAGTGCCGAAACATCCATTGTGATGAGGAATGTTTGACTGGTCCATGGATGCTGAGATTCTGTAAGAAATCTGTAGTAGGGACATCACTTCCAAATAAAAGTTTCTGCAGAAATGCAAGACGCCCTCATAAGAACAGGGTATGAAGCTCAACTCATCGATTGCCAGTTCCAACATGCCACAGTGAGAAACTGTAATGACCTCCTCAGGAGACAGACACGGGAATACGACTGATAGGTTACCCTTCATTGACCAGTATTTCCTGGGAGTGGAGCAAATATGCCATGTTCTTCGCAGCCTACAACACATTATTAACGAGGATGAGCACCTCGCTAAGATCTTCACTATGTCTCTACTTCTCGCCTTTAAACAACCTCCAAACCTTAAACAGACCATTTTTGCAGGAAACTGCCCAGCCTTCAGGACAACATGACCAGAACACCACACAACCCTGTCAAGGCTACCACTGCAAGATGTGACACTCGTTGACATGGATACTACCATTACAGGTGGGTATACCACCTACCATGTGAGCGGCAGGTACTCATGTGACTTGGCCAACGTTCTCTATCTCATATGCTAGAGGCAAGGATGCCCTCATGCATGGAATATTGGTGAGATGAAGCAGATGCGATGACAATGGATTAATGGACACCATGCGACAATTGCCGGACAGGGATGTTCCCTCCAAGTCAGGGAACACTCCAGCAGTCAAGGGCATTCTTCCTCAGATCTTCGGGTGACCACCCTCCTATGCAGATTTTGTGATCCACAACAAAGCAGAGGCTGATAGATCAGTTCAGTACCCATGAAGACGGCCTCACTGGGATCTTGGGTTTATGACACATTACACATTATGACCCCACTACATTATACACTCTCTATCTCTTTTTCTCTCTCACACACACCCCCTCTCACAGGCATATACATCATCACACACACTTGCACAAACTACCAAGCACACATACACAGAAATTCACATGTACACACACACACACACACACACACACATAATCATATAAGTCTATGGGGTGAATTTACATTTGCAGATTTGTATTTGCAAATACATTCTACTTTTGTTCAAAAAGCACACAATCTGTAGGTAGTCAGTCCATGTGATATTTTAGAAATTCTTACTTTAGAAACAGAACCAGTCTGTCTCAAGGCTGGGATACAGACAGACTCAAACCTCGCACCTTTAATGTATTGTCTGAGATGAGATGTCACCTTTTCTCATAAAACCTTAATGTTATGTCGGGACTGTGACTTGAAAGAAGTTCTGGGAATTACATATTAATCAATTAAAACCTGCATCCCCATTTTGTGATTAAAGACTTAACAGCATTGTAGGTTTGTTCAATACATTGCATCAGTTGTATGACACTTTGATCTTTTGCGATAAATGCTGTGCCCAATAGCTACCTGACAAAGGAGCAGCGCTCCGAAAGATTGTACTTCCAAATAAACCTGTTGGACTATAACCTGACGTTGTGTGATTTTTAACTTTGACCACCTGTGGAGATAGGCATAAACTTAACGATTTAAGTCCAGTATGATTATTCCACAGAAAAATCTGCAAGGTTGTGGGGAGTAGGCAGGATACTGGGGTTTAGGCCAAACTCAGATCAGCCATAATGTTACTAGATAGTAGAGCAAGTTAAAGGGGCAGTTGTAGGGATTAAATAGTCATAGAGATGTACAGCACGGAAACAGACCCTTCGGTCCAACTCGTCGGTGCCGACCAGGTATCCCGACCATTTGCCAGCACTTGGCCCATATCACTCCAAACCCTTCCTATTCATATACCCATTCAGATACCTTTTAAATGTTGCGATTGTACCAGCTTCCACCACTTCCTCTGGCAGCTCATTCCATACACGCACCACCCTCTGCATGAAAAAGTTACCCCTTAGGACCCTTTTTGTATCTTACCCCTCTCACCCTAAATCTATGCCATCTAGTTCTGGATTCCCCTATCCCAGGGAAATGACTTTGTCTATTTATCCTATCCATGCCCCTTATGATTTTAACAAACTTTTTTGAGATCACCTTTGTTGCTCTGGGGAAAACAGCCCCAACATATTCAGCCTCTCCCTATAGCTCAAATCCTCTAAACCCTTGTAAATATTTTCTGAACCCTTTCAAGTTTCACAACATCTGTCCAATAGGAAGGAGACCAGAATTGCACACAATATTCCAAAAGTGGCCTAACCAATGTCATATACAGCTGCAACATGGCCTCCCAACTCCTGTACTCAATGCTCTGACCAATAAAGGAAAGCATACTAAACACCTTCTTCACTATCCTCTCTACCTGCAACTCTGCTTTCAAGGAGCTATGAACCTGCACTCCAAGGTCTCTTTGTTCAGCAACACTCCTCAGGACCTTACTATCAAGTGTACAAGTCCTGCTATGATTTGCTTTCCCAAAATGCAGAACTTTGCATTTATCTAAATTAAACTCCATCTGCTACTCCTCAGCCCATTGGCTCATTTAATCAAGATTCCATTCTTGATCACCTTCTTCACTGTACACTACACCTCCAAATTTGATGTCATTTGCAAACTTACTAACCATATCTCTTATGTTCATATCCAAATCATTTATATAAATGACGAAAAGAAATGGACCCAGCAACGATCCTTGTGGCACTCCGCTAGTCACAGGCCTCCAGTCTGAAAAACAACCTTCCACCACCACCCTCTGTCTTCTATCTTTGAGCCAGTTCTGTATCCAAATGGCTAGTTCTCCCTGTATTCCATGAGATCTAACCTTGCAAACCAGTCTCCCATGGGGAACCTTGTCGAATGCCTTACAGAAGTCCATATAGATCACGTCCACTGCTCTGCCCTCATCAATCCTCTTTGTTACTTTTTCAAAAAACTCAATCAAGTTCATGAGACATGATTTCCCAAGCACATAGCCATGTTGACTATCCCTGATCAGTCCTTGCCTTTCCAAATACACGTAAATCCTGTCCCTTAAGATTCCCTCCAACAATTTGTGGGCGGCACGGTGGGACAGTGGTTAGCACTGCTGCCTCGCAGTGCCAGAGACCCGGGTTCAATTCCCGCCTCAGGCGACTGGCTGTGTGGAGTTTGCACATTCTCCCCGTGTCTGCGTGGGTTTCCTCCGGGTGCTCCGGTTTCCTCCCACAGTCCAAAGATGTGCAGGTCAGGTGAATTGGCCATGCTAAATTGCCCGTAGTGGTAGGTAAGGGGTAGATGTGTAGGGGTATGGGTGGGTTGCGCTTCGGCGGGTCGGTGTGGACTTGTTGGGCCGAAGGGCCTGTTTCCACACTGTAAAGTAATCTATATAAAAAAAAAATTTGCCCAACACTGACGTCAGGCTCTGGTCTATAGTCCCCTGGCTTGTCCTTACCATCTTTCTTAAATAATGGTACCAACCTCTTCCAGCGCCTTACCTGTGACTATCGATGATACAAATGTCTCAGCAAGGGGCCCAGCAATCACTTACCTAGTTTCTCACAGAGTTCTAGGGTACACCTGATCAGGTCCTGGGAATTTATCCACCTTTATGCATTTCAATTAATGATTTAAATCCAATATGATGATTCTCCCTGTGAACAACTTCTTCTCCTATTTCTTATGTTATTTTCTTAGCAGTCACATTAAGAGTGGCAGTTCAACATAGTCCATGTGGAGTCCAAGTGTGAATGGAGCAGCACTGATTCTCTCTCATATCATGTGTTCACACCCTGCATTTCAGAAACTGAACCTATTACCAAGAAAGTGACAGATATTCTTCCTGGTCCAATTCATGTTTATACAAATATATGCAATTACAATCTTACTTTTCATCGCATTGGCGTTTTCACAATTCACACATATATTTCAGATTTTCAAATTAAGAAAAACATACCTTTTAATTAAGATCCCTTTGTGTCTGCATGTTAGCTTCTAGACTTTAAGAAAAGGGAAAAAAAAGTGATGAAGCACACTGAGTTATCATACATTAGGTTTACTGAGTTGAGTGGTTATTGTGTAACCTACTACTGTCCAAAGAAACTCAAACTGACAAAATTATCTGGCTCAAGAAAAACTACGAAATCTTGAAATCATCTACTTATACAGAATTGATATTACTGACTTTTTTTTTAGATTAGATTAGATTACTCACAGTGTGGAAACAGGCCCTTCGGCCCAACAAGTCCACACCGACCCGCCGAAGCGCAACCCACCCATACCCCTACATTTACCCCTTTTAACCTAACGCTACGGGCAATTTAGCATGGCCAATTCACCTGACCCGCACATCTTTGTGACTGTGGGAGGAAACCGGAGCACCCGGAGGAAACCCACGCAGACACGGGGAGAATGTGCAAACTCCACACAGTCAGTCGCCTGAGTCGGGAATTGAACCCGGGTCTCTGGCGCTGTGAGGCAGCAGTGCTAACCACTGTGCTACCGTGCTGCCCACAAAAGACAAAAGACAAAAGAGAGAGGTGGCAAAAGTTTTCATCTCACACTGACCAGGACAGATGCAAGAATGATAAAATTTAAAACACATGTGAGACAAGGTAGTGATTGATTGGCATACAACTCCTATTGGTCAAGGTGTAGCCAAGCAGAATGCATCAGGGAACGGCGTCCTGCAAGCTTTTATTTAAAGATAACAATGCCTGGACAGATTCCTTTCCTGCAGAGTACCAGGCCCCAATATATGTAGCTTTTAGCAAGTGTTAGTGAGCAGCATTGCAAGCCCAAATGATGTCACAGTAGTAACATCATTAGGCTAATGATTCATTGCCTAGGCTAATACTATGGAGACGCAGTTTCAAATCTCCCTACGATAACTATGGAATTTATATTTAATTAATATATAACGAATTGAAAACTAGTCTCAGGAATGAAATCACGAAACTGTCATTGATTTTTGTAAAAACATTCAATTTAGGGAATCAAATCGACCCCTCTTAACTGGTCCGGTTTGCGTGTGGCTCCCGACACACAGTGATGTAGCTGACTCTTAATTGCCCTCTGAAATGGGCTGCAGCAGTTTAAGAAGGCAGTTCACCACCATCTTCTCAAGGGTAATTAGGATGGGCAACAAAGAAGGATCATTCAACCTGAAACATTAACTCTGATTTCTCTCCACAGATGCTGCCAGGCCTTCTGAGCTTTTCCAGCAATTTCTGTTTCTAATTTACAGCATCCGTTGTTCTTTTGGTTTTTACTTAGAGGTTGAAGGAGAGTATCTATTAGGTTCTTAATGCACTGAACTAGCTTAACAGATACTGTGTTGATAATTTGTTTCTAAAACAACATTAAAATTATTGTAATTATTTTATAAATCTAAATTGGGAGACAAGAAATGCCACACCATATTCGAACTGCTACTATGTGTTCTAAGCTTCAGGTGAGGGCAAACTGTGATCCCCCAAACTCAATACAGCTGAGTGTTGGTGATAACCTAATCACACATTAGACATTTTGGACAGCACTGATAACTTTAACAGCAAACTGAATTGATTTACACCACATGAAATATGAAGGACACTGGCAGGTGTGTCCTGTGCTGTGCAAGTTCACACCTGAAATGTCAACTTTGTTTTTTTCTGCAATGGTAGTGAATATTTCCAACATTTTCTGTTCTTATGGCTTGCATTTGCTTTTTGAAATATATGTTGATGTTAAATAGTTAGAAAATGTAAGGGGAGAGTGTGGCAGGGGAGGGGAGAGTGCGGCAAGGGAGGGAAGAGCTCTACTGGGGTTAGAGGGACTGGGAGAGAGCGTGTAAATAAGGGAGGGTGGGAGGGAGGAAAAGCCTGGGGAAGAGAGACTTAGAGGGGAGTGCGTGGGAGGGGGAAGAGTCGGAGGGGTAAGAGGAGAGAGTAGGGGTAAGAAGAGGAGAGGGAGTGGATGGTAGGGAGCAGGAGAACAGAGGGAACTGCAGGGTGGAAACAACACAAGCAGAGAGTGTGTCGGAGGGGATGAGAAAGCGGAAGATGCAGAGAGTGGGGGTGGGAGAGAAGAGTTGGAGAGAGTTTTTCTTATTATTCAGTCTTGGGACACGGGCATTACTGGCAGGCCAGTATTTATTGGCCGTCCCTAATTGCCCTTGAGAAGGTATTGGTGAGTTGCCTTCTTAAACTGCTGTAGTCAATGTGCTGTAGGTTGAGGCACAATGCTGTTTGGGAGGGAATGCCAGGATTTTGACCCAGCAATACTGAAGAAACAGTGATGTATTTCCACATCAGGACAGTGAGTGGCTTGGAGGGGAAGTTGCAGGCAGTTATGTTCCCATGTATCTGCTGGCCTTGTCTTTCTGGATGGAAGCAGCCGTTGGTTTAGAAGGCGCTGGCTAAGGATCGTTGATAAATTTCTGCCGTGCATCTTGTAGACAGAACATACTGCTGCTACTGAGCATCAGTGGAGGAAAGAGTGGGTGCTTTTGGATGTGTAGCACCACAATGTCAAGACACAGTGGTTGGTTATCTCTTATTGGAGATGATCATTGCTTTGACATTTCTTGTGCAAATGTTACTTGCCATTTGTCAGCCTAAATCTGGATATTGTCCAGATCTAATTGCATTTGAACATGGACTACTTTAGTATCTGAGTTGTGAATGGTGTTGAATATTGTGCAATTATCAGCAAACAACCCCACATCTGACCTTTTGTTGGAAGGAAGGTCATTGATGAAGCAGTTGAAGATGATTGGGCCTTGAATACCACCCAAAGGAAGTCCTGCAGACATATCCTGGAGTTGAGATGACTGACCTTGATCAATCCCAACCATCCTCCTGTGTGCTAGGTATGACTCCAACTAGCAGAGAATCTGTCCTCTGATACCCATTGATTCCAGATTTGCAAGGGCTCCTTGATGCCACACACTATGAATGTGGCCTTTATATTGTCACTCTCATCTCACCTCTGGAATTCAGCTCTTTTGTTCATGTTTGAACTAAAGCTGCAATGATGTCAGGAACCCAAACTGGGTGTCAAAGTGCAGGTTATTGCTGAGCAGATGCTGCTTGATAGAACTGCTGATGATACCATCCATCACTTTCCAAATGATAGAGAGTAGATTGATGGAACGGTAATTGGCCGAGTTGTATTTATTCTGTTTTTTTGTGTATGGGACATACATGGCTGCTTTTTCGATTAGACCAGGTAGATGTCAGTCTTGTAAGTGTATTGGAAGAGCTTGGCTAGTCTGCTATTGTTGGAATGTTGTCAGGGCCCACTGTTTTGCACTATCCAGTTTCTTGTTATCACGTGGAATGAATTGAATTAGCTGAAGACTGCCATCTGTGATGCTGAAGACCACTGGAGGGGACCAAGATGGATCATTCGTTTGGCACTTCTGGTCCAGTCTTATTTTTGAACTGACATGCTGGACTCTTCCACCATTGAGGATGTCTTTGAAGCCTCCTCCTCTAATGAGCTATTCAATTGCCCAGTACCATTCATGACATGATGTGGGGGCTGAGGAGAGTGAGAGAGCAGAGGGAGTTGGAAGGTGAAATGAATGGCAGACGGGAGAGAGTGGGAGGGGGAGTGTGTGGAAATAGGGAGAGTGTGGGATGGTGTGGAGAGTGGATGGGGGAGGGAAGAGAGTAGAGATTGGAAAGAGGGAGGTAGTGGGAGAGTGCGAGGGGTAGAGCATATGGGAAGATAGTGAAACGGGAGAGGGGGAATAAGATGGAGAGTGGGAGAAGACAGAGAGCACATGGGGAGAGAGTGAGACGGGGAGAGGGGGAAGAAGGTGGAGTGTGCGAGAAGGCAGACAGCAGAAGAGGAGACAAAGTGGGCAGGGGAAGCAGGAAGCAGAGGGAGAGGTGGAGGGGTTGGGAGCATGGGAGGGTGTTCAGAGCATAGGAGGGGGTTTGAGAGAGCAAAAGGGGGCTGAGAGCAAATGGGGTGGTGTTGAGAGCACGGGGAGGTTGAGAGGGTGGGAGGGAGGAGGGTTTGAATAAGTGGGGTGGTTTTGAGAGAGTAGGGATGATGAGAGGTGGAAGTGAGAGAGTGGGAGGGAGGGTGAGAGACTGCAGGAAGGAAGAGGGAGAGTGTGTGGGAGGGAGATGACTGTGGGTGGCTGTGTAAGGTGGGAAGGAGAGAGAGCTAGAGGGTGCTGAGACAGTGGGAGGGGGGAGATAGCCAGAGAGGTAAGGGAGTGCAGAGCAGGAGAGAGAGAATCCCTGGTCCTGTGCCCTCACACTCTCAACTCCCTGTCCCCTCAGATTCCCGTTCCAACTGTTGACCCCCAATTTAAAAGTGTGCACACTTCTCTCTGCATGTGCTGTGAACTCTTTCTGTATGAGGTCATGTGTAAATTCCACATGTTGTGTCTGCAATTACTGCATGTGTACATTTACAGATTAACTACATTGTGGTGGACCACAGTTGTGGGTGTCAGCTAACACTGCCAATCATATTTGTAAATATTTTGACTAATTGGAAGTACACATTAAAAGGCCTTTAATACCTTTGCCAGTTGTAGCTGTGTGACTGGGAACCTTGGTGGCAGTATCTGCAGGCAAGCCAACGTAGACACCTCCATAATTCCTTAATTATTGAAAAAAAACAATTATTATTATTTGTAAAAAGCTGAAGAAAATTTATCTTGCCAAAACATAAGTTTATGCTCACACTTCAGTACAACTGCTATCCATAATTTTAGACACACACTGGGATATATAACCCAAACAGGGTACTTTACAAATATACACTCCCAGCAGCAAGCCGAACAAGTCGTACAGCATGTCAAGAAAATTGCAGACAAGGTGACTACCATTTTGGTAGCAAAGGTTTCATGCATTCAAGCTTCACATTTTAATCGCATAGTTTGTTCCTTTCACCTACCCTACAACACCCTCCTCCATTAAGAACCACTCCTTATTCCTGTGCAATGTTTCTCAGAGGTGGAGAGGATTTTCAGAAAGACAGCTGTTCTACTGTTGACTAACCATTATGAATAACTGCTAAACAAGCAAAAACTGTGAGGCCTCTGCGCAAAGAAAGAAAAGTCACCATTACAAGTCACACTACAAAGGCAATCATTTAATGCAACAGTTCAACTATTTCTGACTAACCAACAATAAATACTTCAAGTTAACAATATTAGCTTGCATTTATATAGCACCTTTAACACCTTCTGCTTTTTGCAATTTACATATAAACAAGGAGCCACTCAAGTCTCTTTTGCCATTCAGTAAGAACATGGCTGATCTGATGGTAATCTCAAATCCACAGTTCCACCTTTCACCCCCTTGCTTCACAAGAATCTATCCACACCTGCTTTAAAAAAAAATTCAAGTACTCTGTTTCCTGACTTTTTTGGGAAGAGAGTTTCAGAGACTTATGACTCTGGAAGGATAAATTTCGTTCTTTATCTGTTTTGAAAAATGGACGACCCCTGATTATTAACACTGGCTTCTCGTTAGAATTGTTCTACAAGAGGAAACATCCACTCCATATCTACCCTGTTAATACCCCTCAGGATCTTGTATGTTTCAATCAGGTCACCTCTTGCTCTTAGAACCTCCATAGGATACAAGCCTACTATCTTCAACTTTTCCTATTCGGCAATCCACTCATTCTGGGAGTTCTGAAGAAGGATCATTGGACTTGAAACATTAACTCTGCTTCTCTCTCCACAGATGCTGCCAGACCTGAGTTTTTGTTTCAGATTTCCAACATTTGTAGTCCTTTGTTTTATTGTATTTGGCAATAGCGTGGCAAACTTTGACTGAACTGCTTCCAAAATCATCTTTCCTTAAATAAGGAGTGTACTATGCCTCTGTGACTCAATACTGCACACAGTACTTCAGATGCAGTCTCAACATTGACCCAGAAATAAAGCATAACCTCTGTACTTTCATGTCAAATTGTCCTCGTAATAAATTATAACATTCTATTAGTTTTATGCATTAATTGCTGTGCCTGCATATTAACCTTTTATGATCCATGCATTTGGATACCCAGATCTCTCTGCATCTTAAGAGTTCTATAACCTCTTACCATTTAGATAATCTGCTTGTTTTTTATTCTTCTTGCCAAAATAGGCAATTTCAGATTTGTTTAATGTTTGTCCACTCATTGAATCTGTCTTTCTGTAGTCTACTTTTGGTCCCTTCAAAATTTATTATCTTTTCTATTTTATGTCATCAGCAAATGTAGGTCATCATATCTTCCCTGCCTTCATCTGAGTAATTTATATCAATTGTAAACAGTGTAAACAGCTGAAATACCAGCACTGATCCTTGTGGCACACCATTTGTTACATCTTGCAAACATGCAGAATAACTTTATGCCTCCTCTGCTAACCAGAGGTTAACTGACTGGTTAACCAGTCAACCTTCTATCCATGCCATACTACCCCATACCTTTTATTTTTACTTTCCACAAAACAACAGACATCAGTGACATTTTGTTGTTTAGTATTCTGTCAAGCTAACCAATAGAATATTAAAATTAATTCATTATAAATTATACTAAAACGTGAGAGAGACTCACGTTTGGTATGTTGCCTCCCAGGTGCAAGGGTACGTGACGTCTCTGATCGTGTTTTCCGGGTCCTTAAGGGGGAGGGGGAGCAGCCCGAAGTCGTGGTCCACATTGGCACCAACGACATAGGTAGGAGGAGGGCTGAGGATGTTAGGCAGGCATTCAGGGAGCAATGACCACAACAACGCGATGGTTGGAGGAAGAGCGCCTCATCTTCCGGCTAGGAACCCTCCAACCACAAGGGATGAACTCTGATTTCACCAGTTTCCTCATTTCCCCTCCCCCCAGCCTGTCTCAGTCAAATCCATCAAATTCAGCACCGCCTTCCTAACCTGCAATCTTCTTCCTGACCTCTCCGCCCCCACCCCAGTCTGACCTATCACCCTCACCTTGACCTCTTTCCACCTATCACATTTCCGACGCCCCTCCCCCAGGTCCCTCCTCCCTACCTTTTATCTTAGCCTGCTGGACAAACTTTCCTCATTCCTGAAGAAGGGCTTATGCCCGAAATGTCGATTCTCCTGTTCCCTGGATGCTGCCTGACCTGCTGCGCTTTTCCAGCAACACATTTTCAGCTCAGAGTTAGAACAAACAGAGTTGTTGTCTCTGGTTTGTTACCGGTGCCACGTGATAGAGAGTTGAGGAATAGGGAGAGAGAACAGTTAAATGTGTGGCTACAGGGATGGTGAGGGAGGGAGGGATTCCTGTATCTGGATAACTGGGGTTCTTTCTGGGGAAGGTGGGACCTCTATAAACAGGATGGTCTACACCTGAACCTGAGGGGCACCAGTATCCTTGGGGGGAGGTTTGCTAGTGCTCTTGGGGGGGATTTAAACTAACTCTGCAGGGGCATGGGAACCTAGACTGTAGCTTTAGGGTGCAGGAGCTGGAGTGTAGGGAGGTTAGGAACATGGCATCAATCTCAAACAAGGGTGCCTGTAAACAGGAAAGTGGGTTGAAGTGTGTACACTTCAATGCAAGAAGTATACGAAATAAGGTAGGTGAACTTGCAGCGTGGGTTGGTACCTGGGATTTCGATGTTGTGGCTATTACGGAGACATGGGTAGAACAGGGACAGGATTGGCTGTTGCAGGTTCCAGAGTTTAAATGTTTTAGTAGGGTCAGAGGTGGGGATAAAAGAAGGGGAGGTGTGGCATTGCTTGTCAAAGATAGTATTACTGCGGTGGAAAGGACGATGGATGAAGACTCGCCATCTGAGGTAGTTTGGGCCGAGGTTAGGAATAGGAAAGGTGAGGTCACCCTGTTAGGAGTTTTCTACAGGCCTCCTAATAGTCCTAGAGACGTAGAAGAAAGGATTGCGAGGATGATTCAGGAGAAGAGTGAAAGTAATAGGGTGATTGTTATGGGGGACTTTAACTTTCCAGATATTGACTGGGAAAGCTATAGCTCGAGTTCGTTAGATGGGTCGGTGTTTATCCAATGTGTTCAGGAGAGTTTCCTGACACAATATGTAGACAGGCCAACAAGAAGTGAGGCCATACTGGATTTGGTTCTGGGTAACGAACCAGGCCAGGTGTTAGAATTGGAGGTAGGTGAGCACTTTGGGGACAGTGACCAACTTTTCGGTGACTTTTACTCTAGTGATGGAGAGGGATAAGCGGCACGGTGGCACAGTGGTTAGCACTGCTGCCTCACAGCTCCAGAGACCTGAGTTCAATTCCTGCCTCAGGCGACTGACTGTGTGGAGTTTGCACGTTCTCCCCGTGTCTGCGTGGGTTTCCTCTGGGTGCTCCGGTTTCCTCCCAGAGTCCAAAGATGTGCAGGTCAGGTGAATTGGCCATGCTAAATTGCCCGCAGTGTTAGGTGTTAGGTATAGGAGTAAAATGTAGGGGTATGGGTGGGTTGCGCTTCGGCGGGTCGGTGTGGACTTGTTAAGCCAACGGGCCTGTTTCCACACTGTAATGTAATCTAAAAAAAAGTGTGCACTGCAGGGCAAGAGTTATAGCTGGGGGCAGGGAAATTATGATGCGGTGAGGCACGACTTAGGATGCGTGGCTTGGAAAAGTAGCCTTCAAGGCACAATTGATATGTGGAGCTTGTTCAAGGAGCAACTATTGAGTGTCATTGATAAGTATGTACCTGTCAGGTAGGGAGGAAAGCGTCGCGTGAGGGAGCCGTGGTTTAATAAGGAATTGGAATCCCTTGTTAAAGGGAAGAGGGCGGCCTATGTAAAGATGAGGCGTGAAGGTTCAATTAGGGCAATTGAGAGTTATAAGGTAGCCAGGAAGGATCTGAAGAGAGAACTAAGAGCAGCAAGGAGGGGACATGAAAAGTCCTTAGTTGGTAGGATTAGGGAAAACCCAAAGGCTTTCTATAGGTATGTCAGGAATAAAAGAATGACTAGGGTAGGAATAGGTCCAGTCAAGGATAGTAGTGGGAAGTTGCATGTGGAGGCTGAAGAGATTGGGGAGACACTGAATGAATACTTTTCATCAATACTCACACAGGAAAAGGACATTGTTGCCGATGTTAATACTGAGTCACAATTAATTAGAATGGACGGCTTTGAGGTATGTAGGGAAGAGGTGTTGGAAATTCTGGAAAGGGTGAAAATAGATAAGTCCCCTGGGCCTGATGGCATTTATCCTAGGATTCTCTGGGAAGCAAGGGAGGAGATTGCAGAGCCATTGGCCTTGATTTTTATGTCCTCGTTGTCGAAAGGAATAGTGCCAGAAGACTGGAGGATAGCAAATGTGGTTCCTTTGTTCAAGAAGGGGAGTAGGGATAACCCTAGTAAGTATAGGCCAGTGAGTCTCACTTCTGTTGTGGGCAAAGTCTTAGAGAGAATTGTAAGGGATAGGATTTATGAACATCTGGATAGGAATAATGTGATCAAGGATAGTCAGCATGGTTTTGTGAAGGGCAGGTCGTGCCTCACAAATCTTATTGAATTCTTTGAGAAGGTGACTAAAGAGGTAGACGAGGGTAAAGCGGTAGATGTGGTGTATATGGATTTTAGTAAGGCGTTTGATAAGGTTCCCCATGGTAGGCTACTGCAAAAAATACGGAGGTATGGCATTGAGGGTGAGTTGGAGGTTTGGATTAGGAATTGGCTGGCTGGAAGAAGACAGAGGGTAGTAGTTGATGGTAAAGGTTCATCTTGGAGTGCAGTTATTAGCGGTGTTCAGCAAGGATCTGTTTTGGGACCATTGCTGTTTGTCATTTTTATAAATGACCTGGAGGAGGGGCTAGAAGGTTGGGTGAGCAAGTTTGCGGATGATACGAAAGTCGATGGAGTTGTTGACAGTGAGGAAGGATGTGTCAGGTTACAGCGGGATATAGATAAGTTGCAGAGCTGGGCAGAAAGGTGGCAAATGGAGTTCAATGTAGGTAAGTGTGAGGTGATTCACTTTGGTAAGAGTAACAAAAAGATGGGGTACTGGGCTAATGGTCGGATACTTGGTAGTGTGGATGAGCAGAGGGATCTTGGTGTCCATGTACACAGATCTCTGAAAGTTGCCACCCAGGTAAATAGTGCTGTGAGGAAGGCATATGGCGTACTGGCTTTTATTGGTAGAGGAATTGAGCTCCGGAGCCCTGAGGTCATGTTGCAGTTGTATAAGACTCTGGTGCGGCCGCATCTGGAGTATTGTGTGCAGTTTTGGTCGCCATATTATAGGAAGGATGTGGAGGCACTGGAACGGGTGCAGAGGAAGTTTACCAGGATGTTGCCTGGTATGGTAGGAAGATCGTATGAGGAAAGGCTGAGGCATTTGGGACTGTTTTTATTGGAGAAAAGAAGGTTTAGGGGTGACTTGATAGAGGTGTACAAGATGATTAGGGGTTTAGATAGGGTTGACCATGAGAACCTTTTTCCACATATGGAGTCAGCTATTACGAGGGGGCATAGCTTTAAATTAAGGGGTGGTAGGTATAGGACAGATGTTAGGGGTAGATTCTTTACTCAGCGAATCGTGAGTTCATGGAATGCCCTGCCAGTAGCAGTGGTGGACTCTCCCTCTTTATGGGCATTTAAACAGGCATTGGATAAGCATATGGAGGATAGTGGGCTAGTGTAGGTTAGGTGGGCTTGGATCGGCGCAACATCGAGAGCCAAAGGGCCTGTACTGCGCTGTATTTTTCTATGTTCTATGTTTACGTTGAAGATTCACTCTAGTTTCAGGCAGGAGTCGTTATCATTTTAGGTTTAGTATACCTCTAGAAGATTATTCCAGTGAGTAGGATGAGAGAATAAAGTGAGAACCTGCAGTCAAAATCCACAGAGTACATTTTGTCTCTTGACATTAAAGGTATTGCCCATATCCTAACCTAAAGTGTGCTGACAACAGTCGATTCAGTGTGTTGCATTGGAGCAGAGAGACTACTTGTGCAGATCAGAACAGGGACTTACATTTAGCTGAAAAGGCTGTGGGTTGGGGAAAGGGACAGAGCAGAAGAGAGAGACCCTCTTGAACATAGCAATCCAAACATATAAATTGATAAATGGTTGAAAATGCTATGCAAGAGGTCCACGGTAAGTTTATATTGGTATTTGAAAACTGAACATTTGAATCACTGACCTATTAACTCCTGTAATCATTACCTTGAAAATTACACCAAAGTTTGCAATATTAATAACGCAGCAATTATTCCTGTTAGATAACCTTACGTTGCATTAAGTTAAAAGAGAAAAAAAGTGTAATACATACCTTCTTTTCTCATCTTCTGACATTGACTCTGGCCTTTTCATCACAATAGCAAACAGCATGAAGAGAAAATAACAAATTGTTGAGTTTACAATTTCTTTTTTCAACTTTTAAATTTACACTTCACATTGCAATTACCACAATAGTGAGACAATGGCTTTGGAGGATGTCTGGATTGTACTCTCTCTCAAAGTTTTGTTGGAAGATGCAGCATAACTTAAACACATGCAAGTGAACTTCACCATTCAAACACCACAGTTCAGCATCAAACAAGCTGAAATGCAGTCTGTAAAATCTGAACTGTGATATAAAGGAAACAAAGCTATTTTGCACACAAAGAAACTCAGTAGCATCAAGATAATTTCCTATTATTTTATAAAACATATTTTAATCTTGTTGCTCCATGCAATCCTCCTGAAGCACAGACTATAAGGTGCAACCCAAACAAAGATGAAGAGGATTTCAACTGTATTGCAAATTTACTTTCAACAAAGCTAAATTTGCACTGCAGTCTTTATTCTGAACAGACAAAATAAATCAGTTGACCTCATGAAAATGTATGTTCCTATTACTTCTGAATTCAGCCAATCTAGACCACTTTTAGAACAGATAAAGTGCCTCACTTAACAAACTTAATTAATATGGCATTGCATCCGCCACAAATACTTCTAAAGATCTCGGACAGGTTGCCTGACAACATGCCGGTTGAGCAGAAGGACAGATTGCACCTGAATTGCAAGGGGACTATTATACTGGCAGGGAGATTTGCTAGAGCTGCTCGGGGAGATTTAAACTCGTTATGTGTGGCGGGGGGAGGGGGGGAGGAAGAGAGGAAGATAGTGAGGAAAGAGTTCAATCTGAGATTGGTACAATTGGGAAAAGGAGCGAGTCAAACAGCCAGAGCAGGCAGGAACAAAGCACAGAACAAGGTAGGGCTGATGAGTTAAAAGAGGACTAACAGGGAAGGCAGATGAACCTCAGGGCATGGCTAGGAACATGGGAGTGACATCATAGCAGTTACAGGGATGTGGCTCAGGGATAGATAGGACTGGAAGCTTAATGTTCCAGGATACAAACGCTTTAGGAAGGATCAAAAGGGGGCAAGAGAGGAGGGGGAGTGGCGTTTTTGATAAAGGATAGATTATAGCTGTACTTAGGAAAGATATTCTTAAGAATACATCCAAGGAAGTTATTTGGGTGGAACTGAGAAATAAGAACGGGATGATCACCTTATTGGGATTATATTATAGCCCATCCAATAGTCAGTAGGAAATTGAAAAACAAATTTGTAAGGAGATCTCAGTTATCTTTAAGATTAATAGGGTGGTTATTTTAGGGGACTTTAAGTTGCCAACCATGGACTGGGACTGCCATAGTGTTAAGGGCTTAGATGGAGAGGAATTTGTTAAGCGTGTACAAGAAAATTTTCTGATTCAGCATGTCAATGTACCTACAAGAGAAGGTGCAAAAGTTGACCTACTGTTGGCAAATAAGGCAGGGCAGGTAACGGAGGGGGAGTGTTACGAGACGGGGTAAACCTTTGTGCTTAATTTAAAACCACAGAAAAACTGTGCAGTAATCTGTAAAAATTCGAAGGCTGGTATGAACTTGATGGGCTGAATAGACTGTTTCCACACTGTAGGGATTCTATGGTTCAATAAATAGCCAAAACTGTTGGCCTGAATTTCCCAGTCATCAAGAACCTCCTTGCAGCGTTTACCTTGTCTAGTTTTGGTAGAATTTAAGATGTTTCTATGACATCCCCCTCCTCATTCTTCTTGACTCCAGTGAATACAGTCCGAACAGATCTAGTCTCTGTACATCAGTCCTGCCATCCCAGAATCTGTCTGATAAACCTTTGTTGCACTCTCTGCATAGCCAGAGAAACATTCCTCAGATAGGGAAACCAAAATTTCACACAAATACTCCAAGTATGTTCTCAACAAGTCCTGTGCAATTGTTGCATGACATCCTTGCTCCTGTACTCAAATCGTCTTGCTGTGAAAGTCAACTTATCGTTTGTCTTCTTCACTACTTGCTGCACTTGCACAATTACCTTTAATTACTGATGTACTAGGACATTCAGGTCTCGTTGCACTACTTACTCCCATCAATCTATCTTTCCTAGAAATTTCCTAGAATTCTCACCTTTCCCTATCGCCATTCAGGAAATAATCTGACTTTCTATTTTTGCTACCAAAATAGATAACCTCACATTTATCCACATTACATTTCATCTCCCATGCATTTCCCCACACACTCAACTTGTTCAAATCATACTGAAGCATCTCCGCATCCTTCTCACAGCTCACCTCCCGCCTTGGTTTGTGTTGTTTCAAACTTGGAGATATTACCTTTAATTCCCTCATCTAAATCATTAACATATATTGTGAATAGCTGGGGTCCAAGCACTGATCAGTGTGATAAATCACTAGCCATTGCCTATCACTTGGAAAAAGACTAATTTATTCCTATCCTTTGTTTCCTGTAAACTGGCCAGTTCTTTATCCATGTCAGTACACTAACTCTGATCCTATTAACCTCACATACTAATCTTTATGTGGGACCTTATTGAAAGTCTTCTGAAAATCCAAGTAAGTCACATAAACATGCTTTCCCTCATCAACTCTACTAATTACATCATTGAAAAGCTCCAGTAGATTTGTCAAGCATGATTTCTCTTTCATAAATCCACGTTGACTCCATCTAAACCTGTCACTGTTTTCCAAGTGCTCTGCTATTAAATGCTTTATAATGAACTCTAGCATTTTCACTAACACTGATGTCAGACTAACCAGTCTATAATTCCCCATTTTCTCTTACCTCCATTTTTAAACAGACAGGTTACATTAAGTACCCTTCAATCCATAAGAACTGTTCTACAGTATATCGAACTTTGAAAGATGACTATCAACACATCCACAATTGTTAGGGCCACTTCCTTTAGTATTCTGGGATGTAGATTGTTGGGGATTTATTGGCTTTTAGCCACTTCAATTTCTCAAGCACCATTTCCCGACTATTTCTGATTTCCTTCAGTTCCTCCTTCACGCTAGACCTTGTGGTCCCCAACATTTCTGGGAAGTTATTTGTGTCTTCCTTTGTGAAGACAACCAAAGACTGTATCTAAAATAAAACAAAGAACAGCGGATTCCATAAATCTGAAACAAAAACAGATGTTGCTGGAAAACCTCAGCAGAGGTGTGGAGAGAAAGCAGAAAGTTCTGAGTTCAGAAGAAGGATCACTGGACCTGACATGTTAACTCCACTTTCTGTCGAATTTGCGGCCAGATCTGCTGAGTTTCTCCAGCAATTTCTATTTTTGTTTCAAAGTATGTATCTAATTGGTCTGTCATCTCTTTGTTACCCATTAACTTCCCTTTTCTGATCATGTTTATTTTCATTAATCTTTTTCTTTTCACATACTTACAGAAGCTTTTATAATCAGTTTGCGTGTTCACTGCAAATTTAGTCGTGTAATCTATATTCCCACACTTAATCAATCCCTTTGTCCTCCTTTGCTGAATTCTCAACTGTTCCCAATCCTCAGGTTTGCTGCTTTTTTTGGCTATTGGGTATGAGTCTTCCTTGGATCTAATATTATCCCTAATTTTAGTGGAATCAAGGGTTATGGAGAAAAGGCAGGAACAGGATATTGATTGAGGATGATCAGCCATGATCATAATGAATCGTGGTGCAGGCTCGAAGGGCAGAATGGCCTACTCCTGCACCTATTGTCTATTTCCCTTGTTAGCCATAGTCAGGCCACATTTCCTGTTTTAATGTTAGGAATGTGAATAGTTGTTGCAGTTCATCAATGTGCTCTTTTAATGTTTTCCATTGCCTATCCACCATCAACTTTTTAAACTGTGCTCCCCAATTTCTTCCGCAATCACTAACAAAGCACCAGCCCATAACCAGCAGTAACATCAATGCGCAATTTAACACTTCAAAAATCAGAAACAAATTGTTCACTTGAAAACGAATCCTGAAAGTACTACTGAACAGTTGATCATTTCTGAAGTAGTCTTCATTGCTAGATGATTTCTGGAAATTGCACACATCTCAATAACATTGTTTTACAAGAATAAATACATTCTACGGTGTGGCCCTCTGGAGTGTTCCAATTGTTAGAAATTTTGAGCATAATAAAGTTGTTTTCACATAAAAGGAAAAATATTTATTAATCACTTGCATTAATTAATCTGTCCTGCAATTCTGTCATTTTTGTTCATAGTCACAAGCTCTAAGAGGATTTATGGTATTGTATACAATTATGGTCATCTTGCTATAGGAAGGATTTTATTAAATTGGAGATGGTGCAGAAAAGATTTGCATAATTGTTATCGTGACAACTATCATATTGAGAGGCATTTGTGGTTGGGATTCAGAGAGAAGTTTCTGTTTAAATCTGTTTTCCATCATATAAAGACACTGACATGAAACGAGGAAGGAAGTAGTTTTGGTAGTGATTGTCTCAGACTGTTTTGGAATGGAATCATATTAGGATGGCCACACTTCCTGCAATTAAACCACAACCATTTCCCTCTATATTGGGCACACAATGAAGAATGAGATTGATTCCAGCCTGGAGCAATCGATATACCTTTGTGATACAATCTCAATCTTATCGCACCAAGTTGGTATATCTACGTCCCATACTAGAGCAAAGGATTATAAATTACTCAAGGTGAATCACACATTCCAGCCTCTGACCTTGTCTTGAATTAGCTGATTAATATCCTGGCCATAAGCAAATTTGCTGGATCTCTCCTACTGAGAGCATCCTACACAAAAGTAACAATGTTATGCGTGTGATGGAAGGAATGCATTGGTAATCAAGCCCCACAACTCCATCAATTGTGCAATTAATTGCAGTCACTAAGCTGGCACAACTAATTTCCTTATATATTAACGACAATTCAGGTTAGTAAACACTTTCACCAGGCTTCATTATGAGTCTTTGACCAATGGAGAATCTTTTATACCAAGCTTCAGTTTGGTGAAAATCCAGTTTAGACCTAAGTCTTGGAATAGAGGTCACAGTTTTTTTTAAAAGTGTTGGCAAAGGTAGTCCAAGTATTGAGGAACCTCTTAAAAACTGTCCTTAAAAAAGGAAAGTAAGAAAGCTATATATACATATTTATATATTATATATATATATAGAGAGAGAGAGAGAGAGAGAGATTTGCAATTCTATGTATGGTTTTGAACATCTTTATGAAATCTCTGCTCAAGCTTCACTTTCCAGGCTTCAGTTCATCCAATTTATCCAAATGTCTATTATATTCAAATTCCTGGAACATTCTTGCAAATTTTTTCTGCACCTTCTCCAAAGCCTCCACATATTTCCTAAAGCCCAGTGCCAAGAATTATACATAATACATTTGTTGGGGCCAAACTAGGTTAATCATAACTAATTTTTATACTCTACACCCCTAATGAAAAAGCCCAGGATCCAGTGTGTCTTTCCAGTCACTTCCTCAATCTTCCTTGCTACTTTCAATAATTTGGGCACATGTATCCAAAAGTTTCTCTATTCCTCTATCTGTTTCAAAATTGCACCCTTTTTTCATATTACCTCCCATTGTTCTTCCTACCAAATGAATTACTTTACACTCCAGTGAAGGAGAAAATTAATCTCCATTTAGAAATTAAAAATCACTCAATGCTAGGTTATAGTCCAACAGGTTGATTTGGAAGCACTAGCTTTGGGAGCGCTGCTCCTTCATCAGGACAACTGCCTTATGAAGAAGCAGTGCTCCGAAAGCTAGTGCTTCTAAATAAACCTGTTGGACTATAACCTGGCGTTGCGTGATCTTTAACTTTGTATACCCCAGTCCAATATCGGCCCCTCCAAATCATGACTTCCATTTCGAGAGACAAGGTTTGACCAGGGATAGTCAGTATGGCTTTGTTAGAGGGATAGCATGTCTAACAATTCTAGTGGAACTTTCCGATGAGGTGACCAAATGTTTGGACGAGGATAGGGCAATTGACATGGTTTATATGGATTCAGTCTTTGACATGGTTCTACATTGATAAAGAAGGTGTCCATGGTTACAACTTAGTAAGTTGGATCCAAAGATCGTTTACAGGAGACAGAGGGTGGGGGTAGAAGACAGTGTGACTGCAGCCCAGTGTGCATTGGTGTACCACAAGGATCAGTCCTGGGTCACTTACTCTTTGTGATATTCACAAATTACGTAAATGAGAATGTGGGGGGGGGGGGGGGGGGGTAGGAGGGATAAGAAGTAAGCTTGCGGATGACACAAAGATTGGTTGGATTGTTGAGGGGGGGAAGAAGGTGTTAAGTTACAGGAAAATGTAAACGGATTAGTCAGATGAGCAAGTGGGATTTAACCCTAACAAATGTGAGGGTGGATAGAAAGCAGCAATTGAAGGGATGTCATTTTCATTGTGAAAGAATAGAAGCAGGAGTAGGCCATTCGGCCCACTGAGCCTGCTCCGACATTCATTCAGATTATGGCTGAGCTCCTCCTTACCTGCATTATTCACATAACCATTAATTTCCATACCATGCAAAAACCCATCCAACTGTGTCTTGAATATATTTAATGAAGCTGCCGCTACCTCTTCCGTGGGTAAAGAATTCCATAGATTCAATACTCTCTGGGAAAAGCAGTTCCTCCTCATCCCTGTCCTAAATCTACTCCCTCTAATTTTGAGGCCATGTCCCCTAGTCCTAGTCTCACTCACCAGCGGAAACAATTTTCCTGCCTCTATCTTATCTATCCCTTTCATAATTTTATATGTTTCTATAATATCCTCTCTCATTCTTCTAAATTCTAGGAGTACAGTCCCAGGTGGCTTAACCTCTCCTCAGAGGATACCCCCCTCATCTCTGGAATCAACCTGGTGAACCTCCTCTGCACGGCCTCCAAAGCCAATATATCCTTACTCAAGTAAGGAGACCCGAACTGCACACAATACTCCAGGTGCAGTCTCACCATTATCTTGTACAATTGCAGCAGTACGTCCCTGCTGTTCAGATTAGATTAGATTAGATTCTCTACAGTGTGGAAACAAGCCCTTCGGCCCAACAAGTTCACACCGCCCCTCCGAAGAGAAATCCACTCAAACCCATTCCCCTACCCTATATTTACCCCTGACTAACACTGTGGGCAATTTAGCATGACCAATTCACCTGACCTGCACATCTTTGGATTGTGGGAGGACACCGGAGCACCTGGAGGAAACCCACGCAGACACAGGGAGAATGTGCAAACTCTACACAGACAGGCAGGAATCGAACCCAGGACCCTGGTGCTGTGAGGCAGCAGTGCTAACCACTGAGCCACTGTGCCGGCCCCTTCTATCAATCCTTCTAGCCATGAAAGCCAATATCCCATTTGCCTTCCTGATTACCTGTTGTACCTGCAAATCAACTTGTAGTGATTCATGTATGAGCACTCCTAAGTCTCTCTGCACAACAGCATGCTGCAATCTTTCACCATTTAAATAATACTCTGAACTATTGCTTTTACTTCCGAAGTGGATAACCTCATATTGGAGTACCAACATTGTACTCCAACTACCAGACCCTTGCCCACTCACTTAACCTATATAAATCTTACTGCAGACCCTCCACATCCTCTGCACAGTTTGCCTTTCCATTCAATTTAGTGTCATCAGCAAACTTGGATACGTTACACATTAATGATTTAGAAGAGGAGACTGAGTGTATCATGAACAGTTGTGGGCCCAACACCGACCCCTACAGCACCCCGCACACCACTGATCTCCAACCAGAGAAACACCCATTTATCCCAACTCTCTGCTTTCTATTGGTTAACCCGTCCTCGATCCATGCCAGTACATTCCCCGCAACGCCATGCATTCTTTTCTTGCATCTTCCATGTGGCACTTTATCATACGCCTTCTGGAAATCTAAGTATATAACATCCACCTATTCCTCTCAATCCACTGTGCTTGTTTTACATCCTCAAAGAACTCCAGTAAGTTTGTCAAACATGACCTTCCCTTCCTGAATCCCTTCCTGTGTCTGCCTGATGGAACCCTTTCCATCCAGATGTCTCACTATTGTTTCTTTAATGATTGCCTCCAGCATTTTCCCTGACTACAGATGTTAAGCTAACTGACCTAAGGTGACCTGCCTTTTGTCTACACCCTTTTTTAAATAGCGGCATGACATTCGCTGTCTTCCAGTCCACTGGGACCTGCCTGGAATTTTGGCAAATTACCATTAAAGTATCTACTATAACTTCCACCATTTCTTTTATCACCCTGGGATGCATTTCATCAGGACCAGGGGACTTATCTACCTTTAGACCCTCATGTTTACTCAATTTTGCTTTTAAAAGTGAAAGGTAGGGGTCTTAGAGGGGGGGTTGAGGAAAAACATTTTCATACAGACCCCCTGTAGTGCAAACATATCCTTCCTATAGTGTGACGAGAACTGCAACACAATACTCCAGCTATGGACCAACCAAAGTGCTGTACAGTTCCACATGACTCACTACTTTTATAATCTATGCCACGATTGATTATGCTTTTTCAACTACCCTATTAACCTATCCTGCCAAAGTGCATATTCTCAAATCTTCCCACATTATATTCCATCTGTCAAGTTTTTGCCTATTTGCTTAATCTGTCTATATTCCTCTGCAGTCTGCGTCATCCTCACCACTTGCTTTCTGGTCCTTTTTTTGTGCCATCCGCAAAATTGGCTATGATACATTCACTTTCCTCATCCAAGACGTTAATGTTTATTGTAACGAATTGTGGCACCAGAACTCATCCCTGTGGCCCTCCAGCCCGTTATCCCAACTCTATTAGTTAGCCAATCTTCTATCCATATGCATACACTACCTCCAACGCCATGGGCTATTATCATATCAAGTAGCCTAATATATGGTACCTTATCAATGCCTTCTGAAAGCCCAAATATGTCACAACCACTGCTTTCCCATTATCTATCCTGCTTATTACTTCTTCAAAGAATTCTAGTATATTCGTCAAGCTATGCTGACTCTGCTTGATCATTTTATGTATTTCTAAATACTCCGCTATTATATTCTTTATAATATATGCTAACATTTTCTAACAACAGATATTAAGGCAACTGATCTATATTCACTTGATTTTTGTCTCCTTGTTTTCTAAAATATAGACATTACAGTGGCAGTTGATTAGATTAGATCCCCTACAGCATGGAAACAGGCCCTTCGGCTCAACCAGACCACATCGACCCTCCGAAGAGTAACCCACCCAGGGCCATTTTCCTCTGACTAATGCACCTAGCACTATGGGCAATTTAGCATGGCCAAATCACCTAACCTGCACATCATTGGACTGTGGGAGGAAACCGGAGTACCTGGAGGAAACCCATGCAGACACGGGGAGAATGTGCAAACTCCTCACAGACAGTCGTCCGAGGCTGGAATTGAACCTGGGACCCTGGTGCTGTGAGGCAGCAGTGCTAACCACTGAACCACCGCGCCGCCTTTTGCCTGCCCTTGTTCCATATCCCTCCAAGCCTTGCATATTCATGCGCTTATCTAAAAGCGCCTTAAAAGCCCTATCATATCTGCCTGCACCACCATCCCTGTCAGCATTTGGAGATGCCGGTGTTGGACTGGGGTGTACAAAGTTAAAAATCACACAACACCAGGTTAGAGTCCAACAGTTTAATTGGAAGCACACTAGCTTTCAGAGCGCCACTCCTTCTTCAGATGATAGTGGAGGACACAATTCTAAGTCACAGATTTTTTAATAAAAATTTACAGTTGATGTAACTGAAATTACACATTGAAAAATACCTTGATTGTCTATTGAGTCTTTCATCTGTTCGAATACCATGATAGTTTCACTTCTTTCGTGTGTAAATCACAAAACCCTTTTTTTTAAAAAGTTCTATTTTCAGATTAGCTGTAACAATGAGTGTTAGCTAGACAATATGTTGAAGGTGTTAGCCCCCTATATTCTCTGTCTATGCCATGATTTTTAGATTGATTCTAATCTGAAAAGTGAGATAACAGAGTTTTACATTAATTCATGCAGTTTTTGAGCAAAGTGCAATGTAACTCTGCAAGTACAAATTCACCCCACAAAATATATGTGTGCATGTGGGTCTTTGTCTGTTTGTGTGTGTGTGTCTGTCTGGGTTGGGGCTTGTGAGTGTGAGAGAGCATGTATATGTTGGTGTAGTGAGTGTAGAGTATCTTAAGTCTGTGAGGGGTGCATGTGAGAGTGCTGGGAGTGTGTGTGCGTGTCTGGGGTGGGGGTTGTGAGTGTCACTGAGAGAGAGTGTATATGTATGTGCATGAGTGTAGAGTGGTTGGGGCTTGTGAGTGTGAGAGAGCATGTATATGTTGGTGTAGTGAGTGTAGAGTATCTTAAGTCTGTGAGGGGTGCATGTGAGAGTGTGTCTGTCTGTAAGGGTGTGTGTGATTGTGTGTGTGTGTCTGTAAGGGTGTGTTTGTGTCGGTGTACATGTGTGCCCTTGTGTATGTGTGTGTATAGGAGTGCCTGTGTGTGTGTGTAGGAGTGTCTGTGTGTGTGTATAGTACAATGGTGGTCACCTGTAATGTGACATGATCCCAAGGTCCCGGTTGAGGCCCACCCTATGGGTACCGATCCCATATGGGTTCATGTCAGGTGATTACAGGTGACTACCATTGCACCATACACACACACACACAGACACTCCTACACACATACACAGGCACTCCTATACACACACGTATACACGGACACACATGTACACAGACGCATAGACACTCACATACACCTTACAGACACACACACTCCCACACAGGCATCCTCTCAGAGACTGAGGCCACTCTACACTCATGCACACACATATATACTCTCTCTCACAGACACTCTCAACCCCCCACCCCAGACATGTACACACATTCCCACACTCACACGTGCACCCACTCACAGACTTAAGACACTCTACACTCACTACACACACATACATACTCTCTCTCACATTCACAACCTCCAACCCAGACACACACAAACAGATAAAGATCCACATGCACACATATATTTTTGGGGTGAATTTGTACTTGCAGAGTTACATTGTACTTTGCTCAAAAACTGCGTGTATTCATGTAAAAGTCTGAGCTCAAAAACTGCATGAATTCATGTAAAACTCTGTTATCTCACTTTTCAGATTAGAATCAATCTAAACATCATGGCATAGACAGAGAACACAGGGGGCTAACACCTTCAACATATTGTCTAGCTAACACTCATTGTAAAAGCTAACCTGAATATGCAACATTTCAAAAAAAGGGTTTTGTGATTTACACATGAAAGAAGTGAAACTATCATGGTATTCGAACTGATAAAAAGAATCAACAGATAATCAAGGTATTTTTCAATGTATAATTTCAGTTACATCACACTGTAAATTTTTGCTATAAATTCTGTGTTTTGGGATTGAGCCCTCCACTATCACCTGGAGAATGAGCGGCGCTCCGAAAGGTTGCCCCTTAGGTCCCTTTTAATTTTTTCCCTCTCACCCTAAACCGATGCCCTCTAGTTCTGGACTCCCTCGCCTCAGGGAAAATACCTTGTCTATTTGCCATATCCATGCCTCTCATCATTTTATAAACCTCTATAATGTCACCCCTCAGCCTCTGATGCTTTAGGGAAAACAGCTCCAGACTGTTCAGTCTCTCCCTATAGATCAATTCCTCCAACCCTGGCAACATCCTTGTAAAATCTTTTCTGAACCCTTTCAAGTTTCACAATATCCTTCAGATAGGAGGGAGACCAGAATTGCATGCAATATTCCAAAAGTGGCCTAACCAATGTCCTGTACAGCCACAACATGACCTCCCAACTCCTATACTCAATGCTCTGTCCAAAAAAGGAAAGCATACCAAACGCCTTCTTCACTATCCTATTTACCTGCGACTCTATTTTCAAGGAACTGTGACTCTGTACTCCAAAGTCTCTTTGTTCAGCAACACTCGCTAAGACCTTACCATTTAAGTGTATAAGTCCTGCTCTGATTTGCCTTTCCAAAATGCAGCACCTCACATTTTTCTAAATTATACTCTAAGTGCAGCTTAATCAAAGTCTGATAAAGCTGCAACATGACATCCTGACTCTTGTACTCAATACCCCGACCAATAAACCCACACTTGCTATACCCTATGCACAGGTTCCTAGCACTGTATTGGAGCTGTTCAGATCAATAAAGACAAGCATGTCATACAGCTTCTTTACCATCCTATCCACTTGTGTGGCCACTTCCAGGGAGGCATGGATTTCAATCCCAAGAGCCCTCTGTGCATCAATGCTGATCAAGGTCCTGCCATTAACTACATATTTTGCCTTAACGTTTGATCTCCCAAAGTGCAGCACGTCACACTTGATTGGATTAAACGTTATTTGCCATTTCTCTGCCCATATCTGCAACTGATCTATAACCCATCATATCCTTTGACACCTTCTACAGTATCCATGACTCCACCAATCTTTGTGTCTTCTGCAAACTTATTACATTTTCATCCAAATAATTTATAAATATCACAATAGCAGAAGTCCCAGTACAGACCCCTGCAGAACTTCACTGGTCATACATCTCCAGGCAGAAAAAGACCTCCCACCAAAACCAGTCTATGCATTGTAAATGCAGAGACTACTGCCATAACATAAATGCCTTGCACTTTTCCGTCAGCAAAACTTTCTAACCTTTCCTTTGATCTTTGACAATGAAGTCACCTCGAACGCACGTCACACAAATTGCAGAACAGGTTATATAATCACCTTCACTTACCCTAAATTTAAAGTTACAATTCCAACAATCCACATATAACCTCATAATTGTAACATATGGTATAGCTATACAAAACCCTGGTTCAAGCACAACTGGAAAACTGAGAGCAAATCTGGTCACCATACCTTATGAAAAAATGTGCCGGCCTTGAAGGAGTGCAATTTGGATTTTCCAGTATTTAATTTGGACTCTAAGACTCCACATTTTTCTTTATTAATTCACCGGATGAGGGCATTGGTGGCCAGGCCAGCATTTATTGCCCATCCCTAATTGCCCAGAGGGCAGTTGAGAGTCAGCCATATTGCTGTGGGTCTGGAGTCACATGTAGACCAGATCAGGTGACTATGGTGGATTTCCTTCTCTAAAAGGACATTAGTTTCACTGTCATCATTAGAGTCTTAATTTCAGATATTTTATTGAATTTAAACTCCCCTATCTACCATGGTGGGATTTGAACTCAGGATCCCAAAACATTACATGGGTCTCTGGATTAATACTGCTGGAAAAGCGCAGGTCAGGCAGCATCCAAGGAGCTGGAGAATCGACGTTTCGGGCATGAGCCCTTCTTCAGGAATGAGCTCATTCCTGAAGAAGGGCTCATGCCCGAAACGTTGATTCCCCTGCTCCTTGGATGCTGCCTGACCTGCTGCGCTTTTCCAGCAGCACATTTTCAGCTCTGATCTCCAGTCCTCACTTTCATCTGGATTAATAGTCCAGTGATAATACCACTAGGCTATCATCTCCTTTGGAGAAGTATGAAAAGAGATTAAATAAACCAAGGTTTTATTATCTGAAACTTAAAAAAATTAAAGGATGATTTGATCAAGATTTTCAAGATATTAAGGTTTAGTGGATGATGTGAAAGTATTTGTGCTGGTTAAGTTGTTGAAGACAAGGGATCAGTCTAAAAATTAGAGCTAGACTTTCAGCAGTGAAGTTAAGAAACATTCTCAGATACACAGGATGGAAAAAAGTTTGGAACTTTCTTCTACAAACAGCAATTGAATGTTTGATCAATTGTTAATTTTAAAACGGAGATTGATCATTCTGTTATCCAAAAGTATTCAGAGATCTGGAACAAAGGATTTAGCATATGGAGATAGGTGGTGGAACACATATGATCTCACTGAGTGGCAGAACAGGTTCACAGTGTGAGAACTCCCCATAAATTCCCATGCCATTCCCTAAATCCTTGTTGCTTTGGTAAGACTCTGAAAGTTTCTATCAACACCCAAATCTATGTCCACTCTCTTGTCACTTTGCTGATTCCATAAGTACTGTCGATTCACCTCAAAATATTTCCTGAATACTGATACAGGTTTGTTTTGATTGTTTATTGATGAGTGTTAAACATTGGACTTTGAGATTGCTTGAATTATTAAATCAATCATTAGCTTTGTTCTATAGGTCGTACTGCTATGTGATAGTTGTGTCCTCTGCAACCTCAAGCTGCAAAAATCCTGCTGTAGAAGATCGCTAATTACTATGCCCATTCAGTAGAAAGTTCATGTTATCCAATCAATGTTCACAATCTGTCAATTGTGCTGTAGCCAATTTGCGCGAACAAAATGCATGTTATAGCAGAACAACCTGTAATTGTTTATTTGTGTAAATCTTTCACAGCTAAATCCTTGAATTAAGACTTGTTTAACTTTTGTTTTCCTTTTGCTGCTTACAGTATCTTTAAAAAAATCAAATAATGCCTTTAATATGAATACAATTCTTTGAAAGTAGTGTGAAAGACCTAAGTTACTCCTACTAGATCCACATACTGAACTGACTGTATCACTAAATGTGCATTTCTACTCAGTATATTAATTTAGCTGATAGCACAATACCTCAATTAACAACCTTGGAGAGGAAGTATATTTTTAAAAAAGAGTAGTCCCTGTTATAACATATGGAGGAATGTGACAAAGCTTCTCAAACTAGATACCCTTTCTAGTGTTATGACAATAGCTTGGGAGTAGTTTACTTACCCCACATTATGAACCTGGAGGGATTTGTCAGAAGACTCAAAACTAGGAAAAAGCACACCTGTCAACATCTGTATGATAATACAGCTCTGTCATCTGTCAGGCTCAGTAACTCCTCCAAATCATCTAGCAAAGTCATTGTAGGAGTGATCCAAATGGGAATAAATTTCAGGAGACAGCAGAGTTTCGGCACATGGCAGCTTATTCAAGCGATCACCGGTATCATGCAGGGAAAGGCACTTGAGACACACTACTCAGGGTTGTGTCAAATGCACTCTACCCTAATACAAGTAGATTCTCTCTTTTTTTAACATTTTCCTGTCCTTTTCTGACACCATAACATACATAGATATATACACCATAGCATGTATCTTTAGTCATGCCAGCTGCACTGTGTTTAGCTGCGAATGAATTAGATAAGGAACTTTTAAAATTTTCCCACTACAGGGACTATAAAATAATGTTGGTTTTTCATAAGTTCTTCAAGGCCATGTGGTTACATCTCACGCGAGAATTCTTTAACTAACAAGTTGCATCTCAAATGTATTCATTCAGCCTACATTCCAATGCCTGATAGGCACTGTCCTCCATGTAACGATAAGGGGCCCAGTTCTACCACCTGAAACTACTTTGAATCTTTTCCTCTAATGATTTTGATGGTTTTTGGTTCATAAATGGATCTATTACTGCTTCGGACTCAAAGTCTATGATTATCTGAAGGACCTTACTAAAATCTACTCTTAATATTGTAACAGATTAATGAGTTGTTTCTCTTGAATCACTTAATCAGTGTGAAATGTTCTTATCCACGTAAGCAATTTTAGCTGCACATTTTATCTCATTTATTACAGAACTGTTATGGTTCTACTTCATGAGACTACATTAAGTATGTATTTTCCCACACCCTAACTACTGTCTGCCATATTCTGCAGAACTTGTCAGGGCAGTTGTCAGCCATTTTGTGTTGCTTGGGCAACCCTAACAGTCATCAATCAGTACACACTTTAAACAAAAATATACTCGCTACAAAAAGACTTCAATAAATTATAATTCTTTCTGGATGATTCAAAATACATTTTACTCGGTAAACTGTTCTAATCTGCTTATGCCCAAAACGTCGATTCTCCTTCTCCTTTGATGCTGCCTGACCTGCTGCGCTTTTCCAGCAACACATTTTTAAGCTCTAATCTGCAAGAATCATGGAAGGAGATACTACATAAATGAGAACTAAATTAAAACTTGAAAATGAAAACCTGCAGGATTATGAAGTACAAGTAGGGGAGTGAGCTCATTCAAAGCAGCAGAACAAGCTTTATCGCTGATGGACTTTAAGTCTATATAGTATCATTCTATGAAATTAAAGTAAAAATAACATCAATGTTAATTGTCTTACAGTCAGCTCAATTTTGTGTGGTTGACAGCTTGTTTTATTG
Source organism: Chiloscyllium plagiosum (assembly GCF_037043375.1). Taxonomy (NCBI): domain Eukaryota; kingdom Metazoa; phylum Chordata; class Chondrichthyes; order Orectolobiformes; family Hemiscylliidae; genus Chiloscyllium; species Chiloscyllium plagiosum. The sequence goes on from NW_028270161.1 coordinate 61,208,762, forward strand.
TTTTTCTCATTACTTCCTGTATTTGTGATTTTTGTCTTGGGTTTTTTTAAAATCTGTAATTCATCTGAATTTTGGCAGGTATAATTGAGCACAATGGCCTTCATGGTAAACATGGATAGGTGAGAAGGGGGTGGATAGTCAGGCAGACTGAGCCTGACAGGTCAGGGCAGGTAATTGGACAGACGATCTCTCATTGTTGGGATGGGGGAATTTTGAAAATGTAAAATCTGTAAAATGTACCATTTATCAAATGCACTAACTTTTCATATGCTGTTTAGTCAAAGAAAGATATCAAATCAAATCAGAATTTCAGTTACAGGATTTCAGAAACTGGAATTGCTTTCCTTACAGTGGAGAAGATTAAGAGGAGATTTAATAGAGATGCTTAAATGAAAGAAAGCTTTTGGTACAGTAAGCAGTCAGAAACTTTTGTCAGTGACAGGAGGATCAGTAACTAGAGAACCAATTTGATTGGCAAAATATCCAGGGGGGCATAAAGGACATAAAAGTACACAGTGAAGTGTTGTGATCTGGAATGCAGATCTGAAAGAATAGTAGAAGATAACTTTCTAAAGGAAACTGAAAAGCAAAAATTAAGCTACTGAAAGAAGGCAGGCAAGTGGGACCAATTGGTCTTTTAAAGAATCAGTACCGGCACAACGTTGCACAATTTTTAATTCTACCCAGTAACTACTGTGGCAGCAAAACTGATGATGTAATGGCACTGAAACATGAATACCTGGCTTAGCAGGATAGGGTTACGAAACAGAAAGACACTGTCAACTTACAAGTATTTAGTTTCATTGCAAGCATTGAAACAGACCAACAAACAATGCAAGTAAGCTCCCAAATTAAGTTAAGTGGAACAAAAGTTATGCTTTATTTGAAAAAATCATGAAGGAGAACAAAAACTAGACATCAGAAGAATAACTTACAACACAGAATAGGACCATTCCTGACATTTTCAAATAGCAGTCATATTAGTCCCACATTCCTGCTGTTTGTCCATAACTAGAAAAGCACGTTGGCACAGTGGTTAGCACTGCTGCCACACATCCCACAGTCCAAAAATGTGCAGGTTAGGCGAATTGGCCATGCTAAATTGCCCAGCGTGTTAGGTGTAGGGGAATGGGTCTGGGGTTGCTCTTCAGAGTGCCAGAGTGGACTTGTTGGGTCGAAGGGCCTGTTTCCCTCTCTATGACTCTAAGTTTAAGGGACGGTGGTAGAGGCAGAAAACCTCATAACATTTAAGTATCTTGATATGCACTTGTGATGTCAAGGTATACAAGGCTATGGGCCACATGCTGGAAATGACAGTAGGATAGTTGGGTAGTTGTTCCTTAGAGTCTGGGAGTCTAGTGTTTATATACCTGTCCAACTGTTTACTAGATTAGATTCTCTACAGCGTGGAAACAGGCCCTTCGGCCCAACAAGTCCACACCGATCCTCCCAAGAGCAACCCACGCAGACCCATTTTTTAATCTAAAATTATTGATTCAGCTTTCACCACCGTGACAGATGGAGCATTCCAGGTTTGGACAACTAAGTGAGAATGATTTTCTTGATGGATCTTTAACCAATAATTTTAAATCTATGACCTTATGTTTATGTCCTCA